>NC_136501.1:111737427-111760564 GCF_053919585.1 Euprymna scolopes
AGAAAACATCAAAATATTGTATAATTAAATTTACAATATTTTATTCAAAACGAGGAATATGAAATAAAGGTGAAAGGTTCCTTATTCCATGGAGTTTCACAGAAAGGTTCGTCTCATCAGAGGAAAAAATGTTAGCAAAAAGTATGTATAGACAAATATCTATTTTTGCTGGTGAGCTCAATTTTTGAAAACAGTCAGGAAAAAAAATTTCTTTGAAGGAAAATAAAAGTTTATAAGAAAAATACTCAAGAATATCCAATAATTTTGGTTGCAAAATATAGAAGACATATATATTTATGTCTTCTGTATTTCCGCCTGTGGAACTCTTCATCACTGGCCTGCTTTCCTGCTGACTACAACATGATCGTCTTCACGTCTAATGTGAGCAAGTTCTTGTTTAGCTGTCCCCTTAAATAATCAAGTTATAACCGATTTCCACCATCAACAGTGGCTACACTATTGTCCTGATAACCACCATGCACTCATTAATCTTTACTCTCAAGTGGCTTTTGGGCCTTGATAAGTGGCGACTGCCTTGTAGAAAAAAAATGTAATCTGTAATTTAATTGACGCTGTCTTGTTTTTTATAAATACTATTATGATATGTGTTCCTCAGAATTGTCGGATTTATTCCCTGCTTTCTTTGTTCCTGCTCATTTGATTCATTGGTCTAGTGGTCTTCATCAATTTACTCTTTTAATACCTCATTGTATTACACCTATCTATTCTAGTAGCTTCTTTCCAAGAACTGCAGTCTTTTCGATGTCCTTGATGTATTTGTTCCAGTGTACGTTGCTTAAGTTGTTATCATCAATTCACTACCTCATCCCACTGCGGACTGGAGGGCATTTTCTAAGAATTCTATCAATTCTTCAGATATGTGTACATCCGGGGTTTTTCCCATGCTAATTACAAAGCATTATATCATTGGCAATATCATTATTATAAAGCATTATATTATTGGCAATATCATTATTATAAAGCATTATATCATTGGCAATATCATTATTATAAAGCATTATATCATTGGCAATATCATTATTATAAAGCATTATAACATTGGCAATATCATTATTACAAAGCATTATAACATTGGCAATATCATTATTATAAAGCATTATATCATTGGCAATATCATTATTATAAAGCATTATATCATTGGCAATATCATTATTATAAAGCATTATATCATTGGCAATATCATTATTATAAAGCATTATATCATTGGCAATATCATTATTATAAAGCATTATATCATTGGCAATATCATTATTACAAAGCATTATATCATTGGCAATATCATTATTACAAAGCATTATATCATTAGCAATATCATTATTACAAAGCATTATATCATTGGCAATATCATTATTATAAAGTATTATATCATTGGCAATATCATTATTATAAAGTATTATATCATTGGCAATATCATTATTATGAAGCATTATATCATTGGCAATATCATTATTATAAAGCATTATATCATTGGCAATATCATTATTATAAAGCATTATATCATTGGCAATATCATTATTATAAAGCATTATATCATTGGCAATATAATTATTATAAAGCATTATATCATTGGCAATATCATTATTATAAAGCATTATATCATTAGCAATATCATTATTATAAAGCATTATATCATTGGCAATATCATTATTATAAAGCATTATATCATTGACAATATCATTATTATAAAGCATTATATCATTGGCAATATCATTATTATAAAGCATTATATCATTGGCAATATCATTATTATAAAACATTATATCATTGGCAATATCATTATTATAAAGCATTATATCATTGGCAATATCATTATTACAAAGCATTATATCATTGGCAATATCATTATTATAAAGCATTATATCATTAGCAATATCATTATTATAAAGCATTATATCATTGGCAATATAATTATTATAAAGCATTATATCATTGGCAATATAATTATTATAAAGCATTATATCATTGGCAATATCATTATTATAAAGCATTATATCATTGGCAATATCATTATTATAAAGCATTATATAATTGGTAATATCATTATTATAAAGCATTATATCATTGGCAATATCATTATTATAAAGCATTATATCATTGGCAATATCATTATTATAAAGCATTATATCATTGGCAATATCATTATTATAAAGCATTATATCATTGGCAATATCATTATTATAAAGCATTATATCATTGGCAATATCATTATTATAAAGCATTATATCATTGGCAATATCATTATTATAAAGCATTATATCATTAGCAATATCATTATTATAAAGCATTATATCATTGGCAATATCATTATTATAAAGCATTATATCATTGGCAATATCATTATTATAAAGCATTATATCATTAGCAATATCATTATTATAAAGCATTATATCATTAGCAATATCATTATTATAAAGCATTATATTATTGGCAATATCATTATTATAAAGCATTATATCATTGGTAATATCATTATTATAAAGCATTATATCATTAGCAATATCATTATTATAAAGCATTATCTCATTGCCAATATCATTATTATAAAGCATTATATCATTGGCAATATCATTATTATAAAGCATTATATAATTGGCAATATCATTATTATAAAGCATTATATCATTGGCAATATCATTATTATAAAGCATTATATCATTGGCAATATCATTATTATAAAGCATTATCTCATTGCCAATATCATTATTATAAAGCATTATCTCATTGGCAATATCATTATTATAAAGCATTATATCATTGGCAATATCATTATTATAAAGCATTATATCATTAGCAATATCATTATTATAAAGCATGATATCATTAGCAATATCATTATTATAAAGCATGATATCATTAGCAATATCATTATTATAAAGCATGATATCATTAGCAATATCATTATTATAAAGCATTATCCCATTGGCAATATCATTATTATAAAGCATTATCTCATTAGCAATATCATTATTACAGAGCATTATATCATTGGCAATATCATTATTATAAAGCATTATATCATTAGCAATATCATTATTACAAAGCATTATATCATTGGCAATATCATTATTATAAAGCATTATATCATTGGCAATATCATTATTATAAAGCATTATCTCATTGCCAATATCATTATTATAAAGCATTATCTCATTGGCAATATCATTATTATAAAGCATTATATCATTGGCAATATCATTATTATAAAGCATTATAACATTGGCAATATCATTATTATAAAGCATTATATCATTAGCAATATCATTATTATAAAGCATTATATCATTGGCAATATCATTATTATAAAGCATTATATCATTAGCAATATCATTATTATAAAGCATTATCTCATTGGCAATATCATTATTATAAAGCATTATAACATTGGCAATATCATTATTATAAAGCATTATATCATTAGCAATATCATTATTACAAAGCATTATATCATTGGCAATATCATTATTATAAAGCATTATATCATTGGCAATATCATTATTATAAAGCATTATATCATTGGCAATATCATTATTATAAAGCATTATAACATTGGCAATATCATTATTATAAAGCATTATATCATTAGCAATATCATTATTATAAAGCATTATATCATTGGCAATATCATTATTATAAAGCATTATATCATTGGCAATATCATTATTATAAAGCATTATATCATTAGCAATATCATTATTATAAAGCATGATATCATTAGCAATATCATTATTATAAAGCATGATATCATTAGCAATATCATTATTATAAAGCATTATCCCATTGCCAATATCATTATTACAAAGCATTATATCATGAGCAATATCATTATTATAAAGCATTATCTCATTGGCAATATCATTATTATTAAGCATTATATCATTAGCAATATCATTATTATAAAGCATTATATCATTGGCAATATCATTATTATAAAGCATTATATCATTGGCAATATCATTATTATAAAGCATTATATCATTGGCAATATCATTATTATAAAGCATTATATCATTGGCAATATCATTATTATAAAGCATTATATCATTGGCAATATCATTATTATAAAGCATTATATCATTGGCAATATCATTATTATAAAGCATTATATCATTGGCAATATAATTATTATAAAGCATTATATCATTGGCAATATAATTATTATAAAGCATTATCCCATTGCCAATATCATTATTACAAAGCATTATATCATTAGCAATATCATTATTATAAAGCATTATCTCATTGGCAATATCATTATTATTAAGCATTATATCATTAGCAATATCATTATTATTAAGCATTATATCATTAGCAATATCATTATTATAAAGCATTATATCATTGGCAATATCATTATTATAAAGCATTATATCATTGGCAATATCATTATTATAAAGCATTATATCATTGGCAATATCATTATTATAAAGCATTATATCATTGGCAATATCATTATTATAAAGCATTATATCATTGGCAATATGATTATTATAAAGCATTATATCATTGGCAATATCATTATTATAAAGCATTATATCATTGGCAATATAATTATTATAAAGCATTATATCATTAGCAATATCATTATTATAAAGCATTATATCATTAGCAATATCATTATTATAAAGCATTATATCATTGGCAATATCATTATTATAAAGCATTATATCATTAGCAATATAATTATTATAAAGCATTATATCATTAGCAATATCATTATTATAAAGCATTATATCATTAGCAATATCATTATTATAAAGCATTATATCATTGGCAATATCATTATTACAGAGCATTATATCATTGGCAATATCATTATTACAAAGCATTATATCATTAGCAATATAATTATTATAAAGCATTATATCATTAGCAATATCATTATTACAAAGCATTATATCATTAGCAATATCATTATTACAAAGCATAATATCATTAGCAATATCATTATTATAAAGCATTATATCATTGGCAATATCATTATTATAAAGCATTATATCATTAGCAATATCATTATTATAAAGCATTATATCATTGGCAATATAATTATTATAAAGCATTATATCATTAGCAATATAATTATTATAAAGCATTATATCATTGGCAATATCATTATTATAAAGCATTATATCATTAGCAATATAATTATTATAAAGCATTATATCATTAGCAATATAATTATTATAAAGCATTATATCATTGGCAATATCATTATTATAAAGCATTATATCATTAGCAATATAATTATTATAAAGCATTATATCATTAGCAATATAATTATTATAAAGCATTATATCATTGGCAATATCATTATTATAAAGCATTATATCATTAGCAATATAATTATTATAAAGCATTATATCATTGGCAATATAATTATTATAAAGCATTATATCATTAGCAATATAATTATTATAAAGCATTATATCATTAGCAATATAATTATTATAAAGCATTATATCATTGGCAATATCATTATTATAAAGCATTATATCATTAGCAATATAATTATTATAAAGCATTATATCATTAGCAATATAATTATTATAAAGCATTATATCATTAGCAATATCATTATTATAAAGCATTATATAATTGGCAATATCATTATTATAAAGCATTATATCATTAGCAATATCATTATTATAAAGCATTATCTCATTGGCAATATACTTATTATAAAGCATTATATCATTTGCAATATACTTATTATAAAGCATTATATCATTAGCAATATCATTATTATAAGCATTTTATCATTAGCAATATCATTATTATAAGCATTTTATCATTAGCAATATCATTATTATAAGCATTTTATCATTAGCAATATCATTATTATAAGCATTTTATCATTAGCAATATCATTATTATAAAGCATTATATCATTGGCAATATCATTATTATAAGCATTTTATCATTGGCAATATCATTATTATAAGCATTTTATCATTAGCAATATCATTATTATAAGCATTTTATCATTAGCAATATCATTATTATAAGCATTTTATCATTAGCAATATCATTATTATAAAGCATTATATCATTGGCAATATCATTATTATAAGCATTTTATCATTGGCAATATCATTATTATAAGCATTTTATCATTGGCAATATCATTATTATAAAGCATTATATCATTGGCAATATCATTATTATAAGCATTTTATCATTAGCAATATCATTATTATAAGCATTTTATCATTAGCAATATCATTATTATAAGCATTTTATCATTGGCAATATCATTATTATAAGCATTTTATCATTGGCAATATCATTATTATAAGCATTTTATCATTGGCAATATCATTATTATAAGCATTTTATCATTAGCAATATCATTATTATAAGCATTTTATCATTAGCAATATCATTATTATAAGCATTTTATCATTGGCATATATGTGATACTATGAAAATTACTTGGGTCACTAAGTGCTTAGATATAGGGCGGGGGGGGGGGGGCAATAAACAAAGAGATCGAAACGACAAACAATGAATCTGTAAGTATTTTTAGATTTGACAAATAGAAACAAATAGAAATCTACAGAATGGATAACAAAGAAAACCAACGATGCTTGACGGGGTTGGGTGGGGCTTTGAGAGGGAAGGAACGCTTTCGATTTGCCAGGATGGGGGAACTTGAGATCTCAACACCGGGTAGCTAGTAGTGAAGTATTGGCGTTGTGTTTTTCCTGTGTTTTTTTTATCTTATTATTCTCATTGTGGACCCCTGTGTGTCCTCATAAACAGTCGCTAGTGAGAAATTTACAATACGGCCATAAGAAGATAAGTTGAACCAAAAATCCACGGCACACACAACGTTTGGGGATAAGTGGCCAGTTGGTGGGGGCCATATGGGGTCACAAATATACCCATCTCAAATACAATAGTCATTATATATATTACACAAAAAATATTGAATTTCAAGTAAAACAAATGATACCTACGTAATTTTCATGCCACAAATAGTAACATATCCAAAAATGACACAAAACGATAAGGTATAAAAATAATTATTAATGAAAAACTTTTTTCGATGAAGTTTAAATTAGGAATAAATTTTGTCCAACATTTTGCATTATGTTCGTCACTTGACGTAAGCAACAGAACTTGATTATCTCCCCTGTGAACTTTCTTTCTTCATTAATAATTATTTTTCTATCTTATCGTTTTTCATAATTTTTGGATATGTTACTATTTGAGTTCTGGCAATCACGTAGGTATCATTTGTTTCATTTGAAATTAAATTTTTTTTTTCGTTTGTATAAGATAGAAGCGCCTCAAAAGATCTTTATCAAAGTGGTGAAGGATATTCATTTCTTTATGTACCTTTTTTTTTTTTTTTTTTTTTTACAAAGGATTTCCCATTCATCAAGACTTGGAGGCCACTCGAGGATAAGGATTAATGAGTGTAGAGTAGTTAATGGGAAAATGTTGTAGTAATCGTTAGTAGTGGAAATTTGGTAACATTTTTTTTTTTTTTTATACATAGGCACCGCCACTTATCAAGGCCAAGAGGCCACTCGAGGATAAGGGTTAAAGAGTGTACAGTAGACAACTGGACAATATAGTAATCGTTAGTGATGGAAATTCGGTAAATGCGTTAATTCATCAAGAACTTGTTCACATTGGACTTGAAGACTACCATATTGTAGTTAGTTGGAAAGGATCTGATTTGGGAGATCAGGAAGAGAGTTGGGCTCGGGATGGACCCCTCAGAGACTCCAGCATTAATACTGTGAACTTCTGATTTCTGCTCATCAATCACTACTCTTATGAACCTATCAGACAGGAATGATTTCATATTTGAGAGGACATTTCCAGCTCTACCATAGTTGGAGATCTTGTGAAGCAAACATTTATGCCATACCCTACCAAAGGCCTTTGATATGTCATGGGCAATTGCCCTAGACCTAAATCCAAATAGAATTTCTATGAACAGGTCTATGGACTACTTCCCTGCAGGATACAACATGGTTGTCTTCAAGCCTAATGTCACTAAATACTTGTCAAACCATCCTCTTAAGTAATAAAATTTTCTTTATATCAGCGATCTTTTTCAATCCCATCCGACTGACAATCTTATTAACGCGTATCCTTGAATGGATTTTAGCCTTGATAAGTTGTGACTCATTTGTATGATTAAAACAATTTTTAATTAAAGTTTTTAGCAATTTAAGAGAAATTTGTTTACATATAATAATCAACTTAGCATCGTTTTCTTTGCATGTTTGTCTAAATTTTGAATTTTTTCAAGGGAGGTAATTATGTGAAACCTTTCAGTGTCAAATGATGCTGATGTTGTGGAGAACAGATACTACATTTTGAAGAATTTATTTTCAGAAAATATAAAAGCATATTAGGCACACAGCCAATTAAATTGTTGGTCATCTTTTGTCATTATGACTAGCAAACTCTTAACTAGAATTCTCAATCACCATAATACCACATTTACTCCAGGGTACACCCGACTTATAATTTCTGGTAATTGTGCAGAAAAAGAGACTCTAAGTTTCAAAGATGGTGGCAGGTTTGTCAATTGAGGTATGGAAGCACAAAATGGATACAATGCTTCTGCTGTTCTTCCAAACTGTTTACTTATATATTTGGACAAAATGTTAAAATTTTTTTTGTTAATATACTTTTTCTAACATATTTACGTTTTTTTTTTTTTTTTTTTAATGCACTATCTTTAAATATATTTTATTTACATATACTTTATTTAAACCTGCGCAGTATATTATGATCGTTGCTGATTAAAAAAAAAAAAAAGAAGTATTAATTTTTTATACTTGATTATATATTACATTTATTTTTTCATCCCCATATAATAAAAATATATAAAAACATGTAAACTTTCTTTGCCAATTGATTTTGTGTTTGTTAAGCGCATAGAAATATCTAAACAATTTGTTCAAATATTTTTTTGTTTTTTAGATATTTTTTTGATTTTCAGATATTTGTTAGCTTTTTTAAAAAAGATATGCGATTAAAAAACACAAAATCCATTGAGAAAGAAATTTTGCGTAGCTTCATATATTTTTATTTTAAAGGGGGTGAAAAAATAAACCTAAATTATAGTAACCTATAAAAAATATTTTTTTAAATCAGTGACAATCCTAATTGACTGCACAGATCTAAATCTGCTGTTCTTCCAAACTGTTTACTTATATATTTGGACAAAATGTTAAAAATTTTTTTGTTAATATACTTTTTCTAACATATTTACGTTTTTTTTTTTTTTATGTACTATCTTTAAATATACTTTATTTACATATACTTTATTTAAACCTGCGCAGTATATTATGATCGTTGCCGATTAAAAAAAAAAAAAAAAAAAAATAGGTATTACTTTTTATACTTGATTATATATTATACTAGCTCGGGGTACCCGGCGTTGCCTGGGTGTTTTTGGGTGTGTGTGAAAAAAAAAGAGGTGGGTTTGAAAAAAAACCGGAAGCTTTTACGACGCGCAGTAAAGTGTGAAAAAACAAAGAAACAGGTGCTCGTTTTTGATTGATGTAACGGCGATTTTGTGTGGGACAGTTTTTAATGAGGTCAATTGAAAAACCCGCTCCTCTCGACATTGAACAAACTGGCTCTGGGCCTGTTGTATTTATTTGCTTCCCCACTGAGCAAATTAGGCACAAGGCCATTTTTTTAATGTGGAGAGAGAGGGAGGGGGGAGGGAAAGGGGGATCCTGCTCCCGAGAGGTGGGAAATGGGAGCTGGATAGTAACTGTGGTCGTAGGGTGATCCCTACCTTGACCAAGTTCAGATATGTGGGGTTACCCCCACATATGGTCTTTGCTAGTCATAGCTGGTCTTTGCTTGCAGCATCTGCCGGAACAGATAGTGTTTATTTGCTCCCCCACTGAGCAAATTAGGCACAAGGCCGTTTTTAATGTGAGGTAAAAACCAGCTCCCCTAAAAGGGGTCACTCTGGTTACCAAAAATAATAATTGTCCCAGTATAGAGGGTTTCCCCTCCATTGACTGGTACAAATTATCTTAAGTGCAGTATCTGCCGGAACAGATACTACACTTTGATCTTGTCCCCCGTGCCGCCGAAGCGGGGGGGGGGGCTGGCTTTCAGCCTGTGATTAGAGTCAAGTTTCGCTTTTGTTTATACCGAAAAGCGAATGTAACGCGTGCTGATGCGGGAAAATGTGGAATAATTAAGGTTTGAAAGTGAATAAAATTAAATAGTCAGGCGAGGTCTGCGGGTGACTCTGAGATATTACAATTTATGGATGATATAAACAGTTTTAAGAAGTTGCGAAGCGAGCGAGCGTTTTTCCGAAAGAAGCCTTTTGCGGACATCGCGGAAAAGCGAACACACACACATACATTTTCGCTTTTATATTTATAGATTTATTTTTTTTATATATTTTTCTTATAATAAAAATATATAAAAATACGTAAACTTTCTTTGCCAATTGATTTTGTGTTTGTTAATCGCATAGAAATATCTAAACAATTTGTTCAGATATTTTTTTGTTTTTTTTAAAAAAGATATGCGATTAAAAAACACAAAATCCATTGATAAAGAAATTTTGCATAGCTTCGTATATTTTTATTTTAAATATTTTTTAAATCAGTGACAATCGTAATTGACTGCGCAGATTTAAATAAAGTATATGTAAATAAAGTATATTTATATATAATGCATTTAAAAAAAAAAAACGCAACTATATTTGAAAAACAAAAAAAAAAACGTAAAAAAACAATATATTAACAAAAAAAATTTTATTATTTTGCCCAAATATATAAGTAAACAGTTTTGAAGAATAGCAGTATTGTATCCATTTTGTGCTGCCATACATCAATTGACTGACCAGATTTAAATAAAGTATATTTATATATAGTACATTTAAGACAGAAAATGCAACTATATTTAAAAAACAAAAAAAAAATCTTAATATTTTGCCAAAATATATAAGCAGTTTTGAAGAACTGTGAAAGTATTGTATCCATTTTGTTTCCATACATCAATTGACTGACCTGCCGCCATCTTTGAAACTCAGAGTCTCTATTTATGCACAATTACCAAATTTCCCAAATGGTTTAAAATTTTTTATAAAAATAAATACGTCTATATACAATAATTTCATTAGAGCTACTACACTTAAAAAAAAAAAAAAAAAATAGGCATGTTAGAAAATTTTACAATAAACATAATTATGAAACACATTTGGAACAAGATCATTCAAAAGTGTGGAGAGAGGAATGTCTGTGGTCATCCTCGTCACACTAATTAAGGGTTGTCTATGTTTTCCTTAGCTAGGATCCAGTCATCATAGTACCATATTCACTCCAGGACTCATCCAACTTAAAATTTTGGCATTGATTTTTTTTTTTTTAAATATATACATAAATAAAAAGCTGTTTAGTTGCTACACTTTCGTGAAAAGGTCAAACGGCCATAAAAATTGTTTTTTGTGACTGGGTAGTTTTAAATCTATCTATAAAAATAAAATTGTCTGTGTGTATGTCTGTCTTTGTGTGTACATTTCCCTATCAAAACTGTCAATTTTCAGTCTACAGATTCAAGATTTGACATAAAGGGTATTGAGATTTGAGAACATCTTTTTAATCGGTTTTTGGACAGAAATTTGTCTGTCAAGGGGTTAAAGTTCGACAATTTTACCTTTGAAAACTCTACCAAACTCCTCTGCCAATTTTGGGTCTAAACACTTGAAATTTTAGGTGTAAGTTACTTGGACATGGATCAAACTTTTTGATTTGATTTGAGCCCAAAACAATAAATGTTAAGGAGTCAAAATTGGGGTCAAAGTTTAAAAGAATTTGACCTCTGCTGTCTCTACCAAATTACTCAGTCAATTTTACATCTAAACATTTGAAATTTTACATAAAGTGTACTCAGACATAAGACAAGCTTTTTAATCAGTTTTTGGCCAGAAATTTGGCTGCCAAGAGGTCAAAGTTCAAAAGAGTTGACCTTTGCAATCTCTAGCAAATTATTCAGCCAGTTTTGGGTATAAATATTTGAAATTTTACACAAAGGATATTCAGACATGTAGCAAGCTTTTTAATCAGTTTTGGGGCTAAATTTTGTCTGCCAAGAGATCAAAGTTGAAAGAGTTGACCTTTGCAAACTCTACCAAACTCCTCCGCCAATTTTGGGTCTTAACACTTGAAATTTTAGATGTAGGTTACATGGACAGGAGTTAAACTTTTTAATATATATATATATATATCTATATATATGTATATATATATATACACATAAAGTTATAAACAGTATATATTGCCTGAGCAAAGCCGGGCAGAACTGCTAGTTAATAATAATAAAAAAAACCCAACTATTTCTGTATGATTATGATGAGTTGAAAACGTCTAATATTGTATCTTGTTTTGCTAAAACATTCTCTTTTTTTGTTTGTTTTAAAGGATATTGAGATTAGTTCAATGATTTTATCGGCTCAATTTTGGCCAACATTCCGAGAAGAGAAACTCAGTTTGCCAGACAACATGCAAAAATGTCTGGAAAATTACACCAAAAAATTTGAATCGTTGAAAGGAAATCGAACTCTAATATGGAAACCTCACTTAGGTAAGTCTTCTCCCTCTCTCTCTCTCCCTCCCTCTCTCTCTCCCTCCCTCCCTCTCTCTCTCTCTCTCTCTCTCTCTCTCTATATATATATATATATATATATATATATATATATATGTATATACTAACCTGGGTGGCCAGTGTTGTCCAGGTGTTTGGAGGTGTGTGTTAAGCAAAGAAAAAAGTGGAGTAGGCAGGCAGGCTCAAACCGTGGCTACCAAGAGTAAAGAAGGCCAATGCACATGAGTGTGACATCATTATCAGATCCACTTGTAGGTATATGATCTAGGCTAAAGGTCCTTATCAGCAGCAGTTTCAGTTTGCTGTCCAACATGGTTTATTCTTGCGTGGTTCCAAATTGCCGGGGAAATTATCCAAAAGGCCCCAAAGTACATATATTTTCTTTTCCTAAAGAGAAGGAGCAACTCTCAATTTGGATACATGCCATTCGAAGGGAAAATTTTATTCCAACGAAATATAGTAAAGTAAGTAATGGTATTTGTTAATAATTAAACGTGTATTTAATTAGAACTGTATTCAAGTACTTTCATAACGTTTGATAACATTGTTAATATAAATTAAAGTACTTTCATAACGTTTGATAACATTGTTAATATAAATTAAAGTACTTTCATAACGTTTGATAACATTGTTAATATAAATTAAAGTACTTTCATAACGTTTGATAACATTGTTAATATAAATTAAAGTACTTTCATAACGTTTGATAACATTGTTAATATAAATTAAAGAAACAATACTATTTATTGCTAATACAGCAAATATTATGTTGATATTTTTAACTGTTTATTTTCTTATAAGGCTAAAAAGTCTATCAGGAAGGTTGAAAATTTAATTTAATTTTAGTTTTTAAAATTATAAACAAATAATTTTTACATGAGAATATTTATCAAAATATCTTTTTAATAATAAATAAAACCTTTCATTAAGTATTTTCAAATATTTTAAAGTTCTATATTTTTTTTTCTAAAGTCAGTTTGAAAATTATTCACCATGTGGCTATTAATGAAATTAGCAGTGACTGAACGTTATATATTAAAATTGATTTTTTTTTTTTTTTTTTAGAATTATAAACAAATAACTTGAGAATATTTGTCAAAAATATTTTTTTAAATTTATTTACTTGCCTCCCCATGAGGGCACAGTTAGACACAAGGTCGGTTTTTAATATGGGAAAATCTAGCTCCCCAAAAAGGGGCACTTTGGATAGGAACCAAAATAAAATAAAAATTGTCTCAGTCATGAAGGATTTCTCCTCCACTGACAGGACAGAACAAATGAAGTGTGGCATCAGAACAGATACTACGCTGTGATCCTGTGCTGAAGATAAATGTTACCAAAGACAAGATAATTTACTAATGCTCCAACTGTGTTTTAACTTACGTTTTTCTTTACTTCCAAACAAAAATGATGTCAAGTATATTAGCATGAAAACAAATATCGTTTGTTTTCAATCTTAAAATTATTTATCGTTTGTTTTCACTTTTAAAATTACTCATCGTTGGTGTTTAATATGTTTTTTAATTGTTTGTTTCCTAACTTCATAATTCAGTTTTATCAGTATTAAATTGTATATTGCTTTAAAATTACTTAATTTTACATAGATAATATTTATATTTTATATTGAATAAACTTCAGTTTCAGTATTAATCGAACTGTGTTCCTTTTTCTTTTTAAAAATGTTTAATTACTTTTTTTCAAATGGCCCTCATATAGTACTGACATTCGGACAAATCTTACCTACATTGCCTGCAGACATTTTTCAGTTAACAGGCCTTTTTACTTTCGGTGGCCATGCTCAAACCTGAAGGTAGAAAAGAAAGTGAAAGAAAATATGACGTCTTACGGAACGGTTAAATTAGGCAACGTCAATTCAATCGATACGATGGCTTGCAAAAATGGTTCACAAAAAATCGACCCCTCCTTGTAGAAAACTGCCCAGTTGAGAGTGAAGGAATTAATGTTTTTTGCCAATTTTTCGATATTTCTCATCTGAGACATTGAGCTTATGATACCAATCTCATGAAAATCTCTCAGTTTTAGGCAGACATACAAACATACGTACATGCACACATTTAAACAGACAGGTGAGATTTATATTATAGATAAGTATATCTATGTGTTTATATATTTATGAATATATCTATGTCTTATATATATATCTACGTCTACAATTAAACCCAGAACTCCAACTCAAGCCACTCAAGGATAAGGGTTAATGAGAGTATGGTAGTCAATGGGAAAATATCGTTGTAATCGTTAGTAGTGGAAATTTGGTAAATTTGATGGCTAAAGGGTCATCAAGAACTTGTTCATGTTGGACTTGAAGACGACCACATTGTAGTCAGCTGGAAAGCAGGAAAACTGAACAGAGTTCCACAGGTGTGCAGGTCTAAGAAAGAAGCCTGTTCATGGAATATATATATATAACATTTTTATTTATATAGACAAATATTCCATAGTTGCTACACTAAACACGCTAATGTTTCTGTCAAATTGGTTTGCAAGAAACCAAAAGTCACTCGTCAGGCAACGTAAAAAAGTTTATTTGCCACTGAAGGCATCTGTTTCAAAAACACATATATACTAGCATGGGTACCTGGCAATGCCCGGGTCGACATGAAGTTCCGTTTGGAACAAACCTGCGATACTAAGGATATTAACCATTTTCATCGAGAGCAACGTTGATACCCCCACAACAATTAAAAAAATAAAAGAACTGATAAAAACATGTAAATGTAATCGCCCAAAAAAAAGAAGTCCCTAATACCGTCTTCACCAAATATTTTGGCAGAAAAGATACAAAGAGAAGAAGCTATTCTCCAGATATTGAGCACTTTTTGTTGCTTGTGCGCTGTCCCCCCCCCTATAAAATAAATATAAATGAATCAAAACAACTTTTGTTTCAATAAAAAAAATGTACTTGCAATAACCTTATCCCTGAGTGGCTTCCGGGCATTGATAAGTGGTGACCACCGTGTAAAAAAAAAAAAAAAAAAAAAAAAAAACATAGCAGTGAATGCCGGAGCGACCAAAAAAAAAAATAGCTGTGTAACACGAATAAAGGGAAAAGCTAATTTGCAAACGACTTTGCCCAGTGTAGAAATAATAACTTTTATAAACATTAACACGTTTGAAAAGTTTAAGAACAAAATGAAATTACTTTTATTGGCTTTTTTTTTTGTTTTGTTTTTTGTAAAGGCACTTTCTTCACTGGCTTTTTTGTAAATAAAAGAAATTTTCGACTTGTTTCTTTTTTGGGGTGGGGGTCAATTCCCAGAACCTTCAAAGATTCTGCGTAGTCGTTTCAAGAATAATAAAAACAGACAAATGAGATCTTTTCGTTTATTCGAAAGCGTTTTATTTATTTATGTATGTATTTATTTTTTGATATTTAAAAATAAAGCAAAACATCTTTCTGTCTACACGCTAGAAACTTATTTATTTAATGTGGAGAAGAGTTTCTTTTTATCTGGCGAACTTTGGAACAAAAAAAAAAAAACTCATCAGGTGAAATAACTCTACACGTTTCTAAAAAAATCGATGTCGGAAATAGTCATTCCAAATAAATTAAATTAAATATATTATCAATATAATTATTATTTAAAGTTGATGAAATAACAATCTTAAATAGGACACTTAAAACAACTCTCGCTAGAAACTTATACTAACATACTATTTAATAAAATTAAATTTAAACTTAAACTAACATACTATTTAATAAAATTAAATTTAAACTTAAACTAACATACTATCTAATAAAATTAAATTTAAACTTAAACTAACATACTATTTAATAAAATTAAATTTAAACTTATACTAACATACTATTTAATAAAATTAAATTTAAACTTAAACTAACATACTATTTAATAAAATTAAATTTAAACTTAAACTAACATACTATTTAATAAAATTAAATTTAAACTTATACTAACATACTATTTAATAAAATTAAATTTAAACTTATACTAACATACTATTTAATAAAATTAAATTTAAACTTATACTAACATACTATTTAATAAAATTAAATTTAAACTTAAACTAACATACTATTTAATAAAATTAAATTTAAACTTAAACTAACATACTATTTAATAAAATTAAATTTAAACTTAAACTAACATACTATTTAATAAAATTAAATTTAAACTTAAACTAACATACTATTTAATAAAATTAAATTTAAACTTAAACTAACATACTATTTAATAAAATTAAATTTAAACTTAAACTAACATACTATTTAATAAAATTAAATTTAAACTTATACTAACATACTATTTAATAAAATTAAATTTAAACTTAAACTAACATACTATTTAATAAAATTAAATTTAAACTTAAACTAACATACTATTTAATAAAATTAAATTTAAACTTATACTAATATACTATTTAATAAAATTAAATTTAAACTTAAACTAACATACTATTTAATAAAATTAAATTTAAACTTAAACTAACATACTATTTAATAAAATTAAATTTAAACTTAAACTAACATACTATTTAATAAAATTAAATTTAAACTTAAACTAACATACTATTTAATAAAATTAAATTTAAACGTAAACTAACATACTATTTAATAAAATTAAATTTAAACTTAAACTAACATACTATTTAATAAAATTAAATTTAAACTTAAACTAACATACTATTTAATAAAATTAAATTTAAACTTAAACTAACATACTATTTAATAAAATTAAATTTAAACTTAAACTAACATACTATTTAATAAAATTAAATTTAAACTTAAACTAACATACTATTTAATAAAATTAAATTTAAACTTAAACTAACATACTATTTAATAAAATTAAATTTAAACTTAAACTAACATACTATTTAATAAAATTAAATTTAAACTTATACTAACATACTATTCAATAAAGTTAAATTTAAACTTATACTAACATACTATTTAATAAAATTAAATTTAAACTTATACTAACATACTATTTAATAAAATTAAATTTAAACTTATACTAACATACTATTTAATAAAATTAAATTTAAACTTAAACTAACATACTATTTAATAAAATTAGATTTAAACTTAAACTAACATACTATTTAATAAAATTAAATTTAAACTTAAACTAACATACCATTTAATAAAATTAAATTTAAACTTAAACTAACATACTATTTAATAAAATTAAATTTAAACTTAAACTAACATACCATTTAATAAAATCGATTTTCCTTATATAATATGCAAATGAGATGACCTCTTAATTGTATATTTTGGAAGAATCATACTATATATAGAAATAAATGAAACACATTTTGTATCTATTAAGAAAATTGTAAGCAAACAAACAGACAGGAATACGAATTTATATATGTAGATATATTTATTAGTATATCTATGTCTTCTATAAAAATGAAAAATTATGAGGAACAAGAAAAGGATAATTCAAATGTAGTGCTTGCAGTAATTTTTGTGTCACTATAATGCATCTTCGTCTTAACAAGAGGATGCATGATCACAAAATAGCCATTAAATTTAATGACAACAAAAATGTGCCTGCCTTGCATAAACATTAGTGATGGGACGATTCCAATATTTTTCTGATGCCAAAACAATTACCGATTCTGTACTAAATTCCCAATTCCGATTCTTTACAAATCTCTGAATATTTAACTATAGAGTTGTTATATTTTTCCCCAATTACCATAAAAGCACATATTAAATGTGTGGATGTTTTCCCAAAAATGACCAAAAAAAAAAACGTTTCTAAAATCAACCAAAATCATAAATGATTTGACCTAATAATTCAGTAATCTTTAAATGTTAAACATGTTTTTAATTTACCATTGTTTTTTTTTTTTTTTTTATTAGATAAAATTACTTTTTTGAATATTTTATCTTGTACGTTTGTGTCATCCAAGATGCATCAGAATAAAACTGTGGATCACGTTTCAAAATAAATAAAAGGAATGTATAAAACTACTTTTTGTGAAAATGACGTTCAAGATGAGAACAGTCGTTCGAATAATCTAAATAATACAAATCTGATTGTTTTTATTTTATTTTCTTTGATTTGTTTCTTCTAGGATTGGTAAACATCGATATTGAATTGAAAGAACGAACTCTAAACTTGAACGTTTCACCTGTTCATGCGGCGATCATCATGCAGTTTCAGAATAAAGGTAACTCGATTCTTAAATGTACATTTTTATTGTTCACCAGTGAAAGATATAATTTATGCGTCTGAAAGATGTATTTAAGTAAATTTTTTAAGTTGAATCACTTATTAAACAAAACAAATAAAAAAAAAAATGAGAACATTTATTTTTAAAGTTGATTGATTAAAGCAGGAGTCTCCTAACTATGGCCAGCGAGTCAGACCTGGCCCGCCAAGGTCTTTCATCCAGTACATAGGCCAGACAACTTGCCAAAAGTCTTTAATCTGGCTCACCAGTCTTTAATCCGGCCTGCCAAAGTCTTTAATCCGGCCTTCCAGTCTTTAATCCGGCCAGCCAAAGTCTTTAATCTGGCCAGCCAAAGTCTTTAATCTGGCCTGCCAAAGTCTTTAATCCGGCCTGCCAAAGTCTTTAATCCGACCTGCCAAAGTCTTTAATCTGGCCAGCCAAAGTCTTTAATCTGGCCAGCCAAAGTCTTTAATCTGGCCAGCCAAAGTCTTTAATCCGGCCTTCCAGTCTTTAATCCGGCCAGCCAAAGTCTTTAATCTGGCCAGCCAAAGTCTTTAATCCGGCCAGCCAAAGTCTTTAATCCGGCCAGCCAAAGTCTTTAATCCGGCCAGCCAAAGTCTTTAATCCGGCCAGCCAAAGTCTTTAATCCGGCCTGCCAAAGTCTTTAATCCGGCCTGCCAAAGTCTTTAATCCGGCCTGCCAAAGTCTTTAATCCGGCCTGCCAATGTAAACAAGTTCTTGATAAGCCGTTCCCCTTGAATAATCCAATTTACTAAATTTACACTTCTAACGGTTACTACGATATTGTCCTTTTGACCAATATAGATCCTTTAACCCTTATCTTCGAGTGGCCTCTGGGCCTTGATAAGTGGTGATTCCCTTGTAAAAAAAAAAAAAAAAAAAAAAAAAAAAAAGCAAAAAAAAAAGAATGCAACCTTATTAAAAGTTAGCATCTCCAAACATGCTTGGTTAAACAGAGTTGAAAGAAAAAGAAATACCAACGTCTTATGTATAACATGAAAGAAACTGGAATCTTAGGAAGATTTCTATCGTTCCAGTAATTATACGAGCAACTGAACTCATGAAAACAATTTTCCAAAACTACCTGGCAAATATACCTGGTGAACCGAGTGCAAGAGATTCAAACAACAATTTCACTTAAACGGACTGTCAGAATCTTAGAAAGATCTCTCGGTTGAAATATTTGAGTTAACGGGTGAATGTTTGGCATCCAGTAGGATACTCCATCCCCAGCTTGAACAAACTAATAAGAAATTTTTTTTAAAAAATTGGTGTAAGGGAAATAACTTTGAAAAAAACTCAGTTGTCTTCCTTTTAACTGAAACCATAAAAAAGGTTCTTCTTCGTTATTGTAACGAAATTCAAAAAATTGAAATATTTGGGGAAGCAAATGGCTTGCAGCCAACATTCATTTTCGCGCCTGCGTGAACTCATTTCTGTAAGTGAACTTTTTAATCATTAAATTTGAACGCTTTTCACTTCCTCTCGTAGCGTAGTGGTAAGATCTCAGCTTTTCTTTCACTTTCTTCTTTTCTGCCTTCGCGTCATGGGTTCGAGCCTGCCTGTCTACTAACATTTTTTTTTTCCAAACACCCGAGCAATCCCACTAGTCTATAATTTAAATCTCAATTGCTGGTTTGTGTGAATGTATATATGCATGTATATATGCATGTATATATGTATGTCTGCCAAAAACATTTGAGAAACACAACGGATCCTGACGAGATTGGTATTATGTTGAAGCTCGTCATCTCAGACAACAAATATCGAAAAATTGGCCAAAAACATTAATTCCTTCACCCTCAACTGGCCAGTTTCCTACAAGGAGGGATCAGTTTTTTGCGTTGCCATTTTTGGCAAGCCATTATATCGGTTGGATTGACTACATTTAATTTTAATGTTCGGAACTAACATTCGGAACATCGGCTAAGATGTCGTTTTTTTTTTTAACCTGTTTTTCTGCTTTGTGTTATGGGTTTGAGCCTGTCTGCCTACTACTACTTTTTTTTTTAACACCTCTGCCTTTTTAACCTCCCCCTACTACCACTTTTTAACCTCCCCCTACTACCACTTTTTAACCTCCCCCTACTACCACTTTTTAACCTCCCCCTACTACCACTTTTTAACCTCCCCCTACTACCACTTTTTTAACCTCCCCCTACTACCACTTTTTAACCTCCCCCTACTACCACTTTTTTAACTGCTCCCTACTACCACTTTTTAAACCTCCCCCTACTATCCCTTTTTAACCTCCCCTACTATTACTTTTTTAACCTTCCCCTACTATCACTTTTTTAACCTCCCCCTACTATCACTTTTTTAACCTCCCCCTACTATCACTTTTTTAACCTCCCCCTACTATCACTTTTTAACCTTCCCCTTCTATCACTTTTTTAACCTCCCCTACTTCCACTTTTTAACCTTCCCCTACTTCCACTTTTTTAACCTCCCCCTACTTCCACTTTTTTAACCTTCCCCTACTTCCACTTTTTTAACCTTCCCCTACTTCCACTTTTTTAACCTTCCCCTACTATCACTTTTTAACCTTCCCCTACTTCCACTTTTTTAACCTTCCCCTTCTATCACTTTTTTAACCTTCCCCTACTTCCACTTTTTTAACCTTCCCCTTCTATCACTTTTTAACCTTCCCCTACTTCCACTTTTTTAACCTTCCCCTACTATCACTTTTTTAACCTTCCCCTACTTCCACTTTTTTAACCTTCCCCTACTATCACTTTTTTAACCTTCCCCTACTTCCACTTTTTTAACCTTCCCCTACTTCCACTTTTTAACCTTCCCCTACTTCCACTTTTTAACCTTCCCCTACTATCACTTTTTTAACCTTCCCCTACTATCACTTTTTTAACCTTCCCCTACTTCCACTTTTTTAACCTTCCCCTACTATCACTTTTTTAACCTTCCCCTACTTCCACTTTTTTAACCTTCCCCTACTTCCAATTTTTAACCTTCCCCTACTTCCACTTTTTTAACCTTCCCCTTCTATCACTTTTTTAACCTTCCCCTACTTCCACTTTTTTAACCTTCCCCTTCTATCACTTTTTTAACCTTCCCCTACTTCCACTTTTTTAACCTTCCCCTACTATCACTTTTTTAACCTTCCCCTACTATCACTTTTTTAACCTTCCCCTACTATCACTTTTTTAACCTTCCCCTACTATCACTTTTTTAACCTTCCCCTACTTCCACTTTTTTAACCTCCCCCTACTATCACTTTTTTAACCTTCCCCTTCTATCACTTTTTTAACCTCCCCCTACTTCCACTTTTTAACCTTCCCCTACTATCACTTTTTTAACCTCCCCCTACTATCACTTTTTTAACCTTCCCCTTCTATCACTTTTTTAACCTCCCCCCTACTTCCACTTTTTAACCTTCCCCTACTATCACTTTTTTAACCTCCCCCTACTATCACTTTTTTAACCTTCCCCTTCTATCACTTTTTTAACCTCCCCCTACTTCCACTTTTTAACCTTCCCCTACTATCACTTTTTTAACCTCCCCCTACTATCACTTTTTTAACCTTCCCCTTCTATCACTTTTTTAACCTCCCCCTACTTCCACTTTTTAACCTCCCCCTACTATCACTTTTTTAACCTCCCCCTACTATCACTTTTTTAACCTTCCCCTTCTATCACTTTTTTAACCTCCCCTACTTCCACTTTTTTAACCTTCCCCTACTTCCACTTTTTTAACCTCCCCCTACTTCCACTTTTTTAACCTTCCCCTACTTCCACTTTTTTAACCTTCCCCTACTTCCACTTTTTTAACCTTCCCCTACTTCCACTTTTTAACCTTCCCCTACTTCCACTTTTTTAACCTTCCCCTACTTCCACTTTTTAACCTTCCCCTACTTCCACTTTTTAACCTTCCCCTACTTCCACTTTTTTAACCTTCCCCTTCTATCACTTTTTTAACCTTCCCCTACTTCCACTTTTTTAACCTTCCCCTTCTATCACTTTTTTAACCTTCCCCTACTTCCACTTTTTTAACCTTCCCCTACTATCACTTTTTTAACCTTCCCCTACTATCACTTTTTTAACCTTCCCCTACTATCACTTTTTTAACCTTCCCCTACTTCCACTGTTTTAACCTCCCCCTACTATCACTTTTTTAACCTTCCCCTTCTATCACTTTTTTAACCTCCCCCTACTTCCACTTTTTAACCTTCCCCTACTATCAGTTTTTTAACCTCCCCCTACTATCACTTTTTTAACCTTCCCCTTCTATCACTTTTTTAACCTCCCCCCTACTTCCACTTTTTAACCTTCCCCTACTATCACTTTTTTAACCTCCCCCTAC
>NC_136501.1:111760664-111848164 GCF_053919585.1 Euprymna scolopes
TTTTTAACATTCCCATACTTCCACTTTTTTAACCTTCCCCTTCTATCACTTTTTTAAACCTTCCCCTACTATCACTTTTTTAACCTTCCCCTACTATCACTTTTTACCTCCTACTATCACTTTTTTAACCTTCCCCTACTATCACTTTTTTAACCTTCCCCTACTATCACTTTTTAACCTTCCCCTACTATCACTTTTTTAACCTTCCCCTACTATCACTTTTTTAACCTTCCCCTTCTATCACTTTTTTAACCTTCCCCTACTTCCACTTTTTTAACCTTCCCCTACTTCCACTTTTTTAACCTTCCCCTACTATCACTTTTTTAACCTTCCCCTTCTATCACTTTTTTAACCTCCCCCTACTTCCACTTTTTTAACCTTCCCCTACTATCACTTTTTTAACCTTCCCCTACTATCACTTTTTTAACCTTCCCCTACTTCCACTTTTTTAACCTTCCCCTACTTCCACTTTTTTAACCTTCCCCTACTATCACTTTTTTAACCTCCCCCTACTTCCACTTTTTTAACCTTCCCCTACTTCCACTTTTTTAACCTTCCCCTACTATCACTTTTTTAACCTTCCCCTACTTCCACTTTTTTAACCTTCCCCTACTTCCACTTTTTTAACCTTCCCCTACTATCACTTTTTTAACCTTCCCCTACTATCACTTTTTTACCTTCCCCTACTATCACTTTTTTAACCTTCCCCTACTATCACTTTTTTAACCTTCCCCTACTATCACTTTTTTAACCTTCCCCTACTATCACTTTTTTAACCTTCCCCTACTATCACTTTTTTAACCTTCCCCTACTATCACTTTTTTAACCTTCCCCTACTATCACTTTTTTAACCTTCCCCTACTATCACTTTTTTAACCTTCCCCTACTATCACTTTTTTTAACCTTCCCCTTCTATCACTTTTTTAACCTTCCCCTACTTCCACTTTTTTAACCTTCCCCTATTATCACTTTTTTAACCTTCCCCTTCTATCACTTTTTTAACCTTCCCCTACTATCACTTTTTAACCTTCCCCTACTTCCACTTTTTTAACCTTCCCCTACTATCACTTTTTTAACCTTCCCCTACTACCACTTTTTAACCTCCCCCTACTACCACTTTTTAACCTCCCCCTACTACCACTTTTTTAACCTTCCCCTACTATCACTTTTTTAACCTTCCCCTTCTTCCACTTTTTTAACCTCCCCTACTTCCACTTTTTTAACCTTCCCCTACTTCCACTTTTTTAACCACCCCCTACTTCCACTTTTTAACCTCCCCCTACTTCCACTTTTTAACCTTCCCCTACTTCCACTTTTTTAACCTCCCCCTACTTCCACTTTTTTAACCTCCCCCTACTTCCACTTTTTTAACCTTCCCCTACTACCACTTTTTAACCTCCCTCTACTACCAATTTTTAACCCCCACTAGTTGTCCAATACAATGAACCAATGTTGTAATAATAATTTAGTGGTCTTTTTTTCCTATTTTTTCTTTCTTTTTGCCCAACAGATCAATGGACTGTTGAAGAACTCAGTGGTGTTCTTCAGATTCCAGCCACGGCTCTTCGTAGAAAGATTGCTTATTGGCAAAGTCAAGGTTTGCTGAAGGAAGAAGCCACGGATACTTTCATTCTTGTAGAGGAACAGCGTGCGAATTCTGATGACATTATGTTGGCCGATGAAGAAGAAACGGAATCAGCAATGACGTCAATGAGAGCCCAAATGGACGAACAGATGCAGGTAAGGAAAGATGAAGTATTCAATTGTTTGTTTTTTTTCATTGGTTGTCCAGAATTCCCCCAATGTTAAAAAAAGCAAAAATACAGAAAAATTTGTACGTACCTGCAATAGTAAAACAATTTCCAAAAATCACATAAATGGATCAAATAGTTTTATTTTAAATTAAGAAAATCAAATTACATGAGTAACTTACAGTAGACTATCTCACTTTGTCATCTTGAAGAAATAAGGGCAATAACTTTACAATAATTCAAACTTACAAAATAAGGCTTGTAATGCTTAGGAATTCCCATTTAATCATTTAAAATCTTTTAAACATGATTTTCTTTATAAAAATAAAATTATTTGATAAATTTACATGATTTTTGGAATATTGTTAAATAATGGGACAGGGCAATGCAGGAATAAAAAAAAAAATGAGAATCGAAGTAACAAAACTCCTGAGCGATGCCAAATGACTCCCCCCAAAAAAAGGAAGGAGTGGAAGAAAGTGGCCCAGATTGTGACCTCTGACGCAAGACAAAAACATCAATGCTAATCAATCGATTCAGTTATGCAATCGTAATGAAAACAAATGATTTTGGAAAAGAGGACAGTCAAGTGAGAAATCAGACATAAGAGATGTACACTATGAATCGGCCTGCCACTGCCCCCCCCATTCTTTCTTAGAAGTACACGCCTGTGAAACTCTCTTCCGTTTGCCTGTTTCCCACCTGACTACAACTTGGATGTCTTCAATTCCAACATAAACAAATTCCTGATAAACCACCTCCTTAGGACACTTTATCAGATCTAAGGGTTAATGAGTATACATTAGTCAATGTGATTATAGCGTAGTAAACATAAGTAGTGGGAATTTTGTAAATTGGATTATTTAGGAGGACGGTTCATCAAGAATTTGTTTATGTTGGACTTGAACACAATCATATTGTAGTCAGCTGGAAAGCAGGTAATCGGAAGAGAATTCCACAGGCGTGCAGTTCTAAGAAAGAAGCTTTGTTCATGGAATCTACGTTTAGGTTTAGGCACAGATAAAGAGTGTGGGAAATTGTTGATAGTGGTTTTGGCTAGACGAGTGTTTTTCGTGAAAGTCTGGCGAGGGGGGTGACCATAGATTGAAGCTCAGACTAGCACTTGCCATGAAAATAACGATAAAGCAGGGACAAACTCACTACGTCTCTTCTGTGAGAAAGAAGTTGCAGGAAAGAGAAAAGGACAACGTTTCTGAATCTTAGCAAGAATCCTCAAATAGGATAGCGATCCAGCATCCCAAATATAACAGCATTGCTATTAATGTTTCCACATTCTTTAGATAAGGGTTAATAATTTGAATCATGTGAGCTACGGTTCTCATCTTGAATGTTATTCGCACAACATTTCGACTTTCTTCAGGTGTATCTTGTTGAACTCTGGAATCTGTAAAAAGTTTTGAACAGAACCTTTTATTTAATTTATGGGGGGTAGCATGCTCTTGTTTTGTCAGCCATGACCGGGTAGAAGTCTTAAGTAATTCGCAATTGTATTCGTATCGCCTGCATTGATGATTGAACCTTCAACCTCTAGAGGAGTGCCGCTTACAACTGAATTTACCAAGTACTTTGTCCGTTATATCGACTGAAATGTGAAAATAATGCTCAAGAACAGCAATGCGAATAATCCAAATGATACAAACTGTCGTACTTAAGTTTGAAATTGTGTTTTATTTCGTCTATGAATAGCATTTTCTATCATCTGTTATGCTTAAGCATGAAATAGCATTTTCAGTTCTTCATTATAAAAGCCAAATTCGAAAATTCGAAATATTGAATTTCAAGTAAAACCAATGAAATCTACTTGTCATGTCACAGTAATTAACATATCCCAAAATTATGAAAAACGATAAGTTAAAAAGTTAATCATTAATGAATATAGTTTTCAAAGACAATTCGCGAAAATTGAGTTTCACAAAAAAAACGAAAAAAAAAAATGAAGAGTTCAAACTGTAACAAAAATGAGGAAAACTATTTTCTGAAAACTGAAAATATTTGACCAATTTAGCAAAACTGGAGTTATACATTACAGGGTGGAACGATAAAGTTGTTGCTCTAAAGAGAGCAATACTACACTTTATTTTAAAATTTTTATTGAAAAAATTAATTCAACTAACTTGATTATGTAGTAGAGCTGCCATCTATTCAATGTAGCCACCTTCAGCCTCAATAATTGCTTCAATACAAGTCCAGAACTGGGAGCATGCTTTTTCCACAAGTGCCGGCAAGAGCTCAGTGAATTATCGGCGGATGGCAGCGATCAGACTGACTTTGGTGTTGTGGGAGGTCATGTTGGTGATGTTTTCGATGTATAACTAAATGATGTAGTCCAGAAGGTTCAAGTCGGGGGAGCAGGGGGGGGGCAGTGAGAGAAGGGTACAAAGTTGTAGCACTTTTTCTGTAGACAACCCTGAGTCTCTTTGAACTTGTCGGCCGGCGCCGAGTCCTGCTGCCACACCCAGGTTCTGCCAGCAGCCACCTGATTGCATCAGGGGATCACCACACTCTTCAGCACATCCGGGTACACTTTGGTGTTGACTTTCAAGCCTATTTCAAAGATATGAGGTGGCATAATGTGGCCCTCACTTGAAACCACACCAAAGATCATTACCATGGCCGGAAACTTTGTTTTCGTCACCGTGGGCACGTTCCTATTATTCGTGGCAATACGGCAATGCATTTTGAGGACGCTGGCAATGGTCCCGTTGTCATAACTTGGATCAGTAGAGAGTATAAGTTGTACAGCAGCACATCTCTGATCTTGCTTGTCGGGCATTGTCACTTTCAGACATAGTTGCAACCTTGATTGAAGTGAGTGTTCCTAATGATGGCGGTCTTAACAGAGCTGAAAGAGAGAAACAGACCAAATACCAAGGTCTCATGTATGATATGAAAAGAAACTGGAACCTAAAGGGGATATCGATCATACCAGTTATCATAGGTGCCACAGGACTTATGAAGAAGAACCTGAAGTCCTACCTAACTAATATTCCTGGTGAACCAAGTGCAAAAGAGATTCAGACAATTGCACTTAAGGGAACAGCGAGGATACTAAAAAGAGCTCTCGGTTGGTTTCAATAAAAAAGCGGGGCAATGTTGGCAGCTGGTTTGGCTGCCCCATACCCGGCACTACAATCTTCAAAGGAAGAAAAATAAAAAAAATAAAAAAATCGCTCTTGGGATTTGTATGCAACTGACCAACTTATAGATGGTCCGCAGCAAATAAACAAAACCCGTTTTCATCAAATGGAAATGGAATCGTGTTGTCTTTTCTAGGGTGACAATTTTATCATTCCACCCTTTCTGTTTTCATTGTTAAACTTGTATATTAAATGTATGCATCGTAAGAGTCAATCAAATCTTGACATACCATAGGAAATGCTATTTCTAATTGTATTTACTTCAATAGTTCTCAGTACATGAGTAGAGCTAGGTAGTAAGTAACAATAAAACAGGAAATAAAAGTCAGCCAAATCTTGTTTGAGTAAAGCCTGATCATTGGCTGATGAAAACATCAACCTGTAGGTGGAAATAAAAATAAGCATGCATATATAAAAAAACAAATTACACAAATTTCATGTATTTTAGCCTGACGATTCCTTACTGGGATGAAATATGTATATTATATTTAAGCACTAGTGTGTGTAGGGACGAAAGAATAATTATATTATAATTATCAAACCCTTTAAGAATACTTACGAATGGGACGTATAAACTAAGAGACCGTCAACTAACGTTTATGCAATGTTTACAACTTCCTGTTCGAACACTATGTATTGTCTAATATCTGCGCCTAAATTGTACATGCATTAGTTATTAATTCCCTTCATTCTTGTGACAATTGTTTGGTGGCGTGGAAGTAGAGGCTTAGCAAATCGAGTCAAAGGTGGCTTTGTGGCTGAAATTGTCATCCTACACTGATGATTGCATTAGCATGAAACACTAGTGTGTGTACGTGTAAAAGTATAATTATTATTTGATCATATATAAGAAATATGTCGTAGTTCACTTGAAGTGTTGTTTATCGGATAAAAAGTGTGTTTGAAGGCTTGTAAATGCTGAAATTGTTCAATTGTATTCAAGTCCAACATAAACAAACTCCTGACAAACCGCCCCCTTAAGTAAGAACACTCTATCAAAACCCCCAATACTCTCATTGATTACTGTACACGCAATAACCCTTATCCCTGAGTGGCCTTCGGGCCTTGATAAGTGGTGACCTCCATGTAAAAAAAAAAAAAAATTGTTAAAAGATAAATAAATAATAATAATTCAATAGTTATCAATAAATATCTATTTACCTGATTATAGATGATATATTCTCGACTGAGAATGGTATATTCCTCAAATATTTTTGGGAGCAACTCTCATTTTCAAATATTTTTGGGAGCAACTCTCATTTTCAAATATTTTTGGGAGCAACTCTCATTTTCAAGAGGTAGAAAATGTATATCCACTCGTTATGCTGCTACTTTTGGCTTAATTTAAGTAGCCGTTATGATACCATCTATAATCAGATAAATAAATATTTATTGAAACTATTGAAATATTTATTTATTTATCTGTTTACAACAACTGAATAATTCCTGCATTGACAAGCCTTCAAACACCTTTTTCTATATATATATATATATATATATATATATATAATCGAGCACTTTGCTAGAAACACTGAACAAAGTAAAATGATTCATAATTTATAATTAAAAATCGGTTTCAAAAGGAAGAACAAACAAAATCAATAAATTGTACGATCGTTTCGGAAACAATGTTTTTATTGAGACAGACAATATGTCTTGAACAATAATTCTATCATTTGATTTTATAAAACAAAGTCTCCTCATCAGAAAAAAAGAGTGGGTGGGGGGGTGTTAAAGACACCAAAAATAAAACTAGCATTTTTTAAGTAAGGCAGATATATCTGGAAAATATTTAAAATATAAAGAAAAACAGTTACTTATTTTCATGTTGAAAAACAAAATAAAATAAAATCGGATGGAAATGTAAGGTTAAGAGGGGATAGCTTTAATATTTCTAAAAAAAATATACTTTTTATTCGTCCGTCTTTAAAGCCCATAAGTATTATAGTCAATCCAATCATTGGCATGCTGTTAAATGTAGTTTATGAATGGTTGAAATGGTGATATATTCAAACTGTTGATATATATTCAATTGCTATAGGGTTATCTGCCCCTTTCCAAAACCCTTTTACTGTGGGGATTCTCTCCCCTTTTATTGTAACTCTTCAGTTCTCCATGTTGTAAATAAAATACACACACATTGTGTTCGTCTTAGTATTTCTTCAAACAAAATGTGTTCATAGTAATTTTTAAAACCTTTCTGGATGTCGCAGGCTCCGGTGATGAGGTATGTGTCCCCACATTTTTATTAAATGACTTCCACTCATTTTCAACACAAACTTCAAAGGAAACGCTAATAAAAGTAATATTACTAGTTTAATATCGTTGGAAAGGCTATATTTGCATTTAAATTAAATAATTTATATATAAAGGGAGATAACTGCCATTTTTGAAAAATGATACAATTTATTGATTTTGTTTCTTCCTTTTGAAACCGATTTTTAATTTGGATTATAAATTATGAATCTTTTTACACAATATTAAAATAGCTCTAGGTTTTCTATGCCTATCGAGCTTATTATATATCTACATTACAACGAGCATCGTTTTCTTTTAATTGTATTAATGCATTTATTAATACATTAAAATAAACTCTGCTTTTTAGACTGTTCTAATTCCTCATATATATATATATATATATATATATATATATATATATATATATATATGCGTAGATCGTCGTATAACGATTTGATCACTGTCTGTCTGACGTAATGAACATTTAAATTAAAATGTTTAAAATTCAACGCTATTTCACACGATTAATGGTAGCCGAATGGATACGGCCTCCGCTAATCGAGCCAGAGATGTCTCGTGTCGCGGGGTTCGAATCGTTCGACTGGTAGTAATTGTGACACCCTGCACTGAAGAATCCCGAAAGGATGAAACACTAGTGTCTGTAGGTATTTAATTATTATAGTAAAAAAAATAATTATGACAGCCCCTTTAAGAAATACGTTTCTTATCGTTGAGCACTTTCTGTTGAATAAAAGTCGGTCAATTTAGCTCTTATGCGTAGATCGTCGTATAACGATTTGATCACTGTCTGTCTGACGTAATGAACATTTAAATTAAAATGTTTAAAATTCAACGCTATTTCACACGATTAATGGTAGCCGAATGGATACGGCCTCCGCTAATCGAGCCAGAGATGTCTCGTGTCGCGGGGTTCGAATCGTTCGACTGGTAGTAATTGTGACACCCTGCACTGAAGAATCCCGAAAGGATGAAACACTAGTGTCTGTAGGTATTTAATTATTATAGTAAAAAAAATAATTATATATATATATATATATATATTAAATCCCTAAAACATTGTTTCATGATAAACAACTGATGATCCCTTTAAGAACATTGATACCATTGTTTGTTCATGTAAATAAAACTATTCAGCGCTATGGGAGATTGAATTACTGACAAAATAGTGTTCTGATGAAGGACAAAAAAATTTTTATATAGTTTTAAAGGTTTTAAAGAAACTTCCAAGACTGTATATTAGGCACCAGGTACTTATAATATTTTTGCATATTCTCATAGAAAATCATCCCAAATCTTAATTTATTTGTTGTGTAACTATTCCAAAAACCTTTTTTTTTTTTTTTTTTAATATTTAAGTACGTTTTTTGTGCAAGACAAAAAATGTCAATTGTTAACTTTTTGGGAAAATTTAACATTTAAAATTGAATTAAAAATAGTAGAAAAAGTTTTACATTATTCTGTTTTCTATATGATAAAATTCAGGGTTTTATCTTTCTGGAAAAAAAAGTTACTCAGAAATAATGGATTTTAATAAATGTAATTTTGTTTTAAAAAACAACAACAACTTGATTTTGTGGCCATTTTGTGTATATATTTTTTTAATTTTTTTCTTTCCAGGTTTTCTGGACATACATTGTTGGGATGTTGACTAACTTGGAGAGTCTTTCTATTGAACGTATTCATTCGATGTTGAGGATGTTTGCCGTGCAAGGGCCATCGTCAGTAGAGTGCAGTATCGGTGAACTGAAAGCTTTCTTGGACAAAAAAGTGAAGGAACAGAAATTGATCTACTCATCCGGTATCTATCGGCTCTCAAGAAACAACTGATGAACAAATTTATTTATAATTTCGATTTTGATTTTTTTTTTTTTTTTTTTTTTACAAAAAATGGTTTTCAAAAATTAAAAAAAATTTACTATTTATTTGTTTTGAAATTCTTTTGAAGGATCATCTTGGATGGTTTTCTCACAATTCTGCAAGATCTGGAGAATCAAAAAATAACACTCAAATCTAAATCAAAATTTTATAAAAGCAACGTCCATACTGCTATGTGGAAGCGAAAGTTGGCATCTGAAAATCAGCAAAGGAAAGAAAGATACGTTTGATTCCGAGTGCCTTAGAAAGATTCTAGGTATCAAACAAGAACGTAGGAATCACACTAAGCGAAACTTGGGTTTTTCTAAAATTTCCAAAGTTTTCAGAAAATAATTCCCTTCCTTATTACTATTTGAGCTCTCTGGTTTCTTTTTTTTCTTTTTTTTCTTTTCTTTTCTTTTTTTTTTTAGCAGAACTCAGCTTGTCTAATTGTCTTCGAAAACTATTTTCTCCTGTACCTTCCAAACTCTACGACAAATGCCTGAACAAATGGTTGAACTGGATATATACTAAATATAATTAGACATTAGACATTAGGATCCTACAGGTTGTCGTTGATGGACATATATCTTGCTTCTCTAATAGCTTGAAAACCGTTTCTGTCGTACCAGTGTACAAGAATTCTGGTGAATGAACTGACCCTCTCAATTATCACCCTATCAGTCTCTCCCCCCTCTTCACTAAAACCTTTCAGACTATAATTAATCAAGCACTCGTCCAACACCTCACAAAAGCTGATTTTCTATCTGACCAACAGTACGGATTTGGACCATACCGTTCTACTGCAGATATTATTATGGTCATCTTTGAACGCATATACCATGCACTGGATGAAACAGGGGGGGAAAAGCTATATCCAAGGCCTTTGACAAAGTCTGGCATAAAGGACTGCTAATGAAAATTAAATTGTATGGTTGAACTGGATATATTATGTCTGAGATGAGAATATTTGCTGATGATGTACAAGGGATAGCCTCTGTGGTACTAGTGTACAAGAATTCTGGTGAAAGGACTAACCCTCTCAATTATCACTCTATCAGTCTCCTCCCCCTCTTCGTTAAAATCTTTGAGACTTTAATCAATCAAGCATGTTACAAAAGCAAATCTTCTCTGACCAACATTTTATTGATTTAGGCAATGCCGTTTTACTGCAGATATTTTAATGGTTATCTTTGACTGCATATACCATGCACTGGATAAAACGAAGGAAGACAGTACACAATTTTCGGCACTTCTACACTATCAGAACAAAATTTTGTAGTCAATAAATGGAGTTTTCAGATAAAAAACAATGGTTTCTACTGATTTTTTTTTTATCGATTCTTATAAATTAGCTTCCAAATTTTTTTATTGGATTCTCAGTTACGGGGCCCGTGGCGCAGTTGATAGAGATGAACATTGTCTGAAGATAGCGGTTTCAATCCCACCCAAAGCATGCCAGAGGTTAATTGGCCAAAATGTGGTGAGACGACAACAACTACGGATGGCAGTGATGGCTGAGAATGCAGTTAGGAGATTCGAAGTTCCTATCCGTCGCGGTTACCACCTGACGAAGGCCAAAGGAATAAGTTGGCCGAAACGTTGTGAATAAACAATCCAATAAAAAAATGGAAAACAACAACTAATAAAGATGAGACTAGTAGTCTGAAATAATTTTTAAACAGAATCTCCCCAAAAAAGCCTTAAATCTAATAAATTGCACAGTATCAATCAAGCTCCGACTCTTGTCCTACCGCCGCAACGTTGCATCCTATGCCTGTTTTTCATGTATTTTAATAGAATGACAGAGTTCAAAATAGACTTCGAAATCTAGTGGGGGAATGCCCTTTTCTTTTCTCTGCAATCTCTTTCCTAAGGAAAAGACGTTGCGAGCCTGTCTTTGCTTTATCGTTATTTTCATGGCAAGTGCTCGTCTGAGCTCCAATCTATGGTCCCCTTCACCCAACATTCACGAGAAACACTCGTCTGGCTGAAAACACTATCAATAATTTCCCCCACTTTATCTGTGCCTAAACAAAAATGTGGATTCCGTGAACAAAGCTTCTTTCTTAGAACTGCACACCTGCGGAACTCAGTTCCATTTTCCTGCTTTCCAACTGACTACAATATGGTTGTCTTCAAGTCCAATGTAAATAAATTCTTGATGAGCTGTTCCCCTTAAGTAATCCAATTTACCAAATTTCCACCACTAACGATTACTACAATATTGTCCCATTAACTACTGTAGACTTATTAACCCTTATCCTCGAGTGACCTCTGGGCCTTGATAAATGGTGTCTCTTTTGTCAAAAAAAAAATCTGCTCTTATAAACTCGTTACACTTGGATCCCCTTGATGCACGAACCTGTTTAGTAGCAAAATCCTATCCCTTCTCTGGAGAGGTCCCAAGCTGCTAGAAAGCCTTCTAATCTAATAGCTTCTTCCCTTGCTGGACTTTGGAATTCCTTCCCTGCTTCTTGTTTCTCTGAATGTATGAACACGTAGAAGCTAAAATGTAATGTAAACAAACATCTCGTTTGCATAGTGCCCTGTAGAAAAGGTCCCAAATGGTAGCCCCTTACGTCCAAACGGCAATTTTCCTTGTTTAGGGTGAAAAAACAATTCCCATCACGTGTTCAGCTTGCCTGAGAGACGTCCTCTAGTAGAGCCGATAAGTGAAAGTAAAATGCTTGCATCAGTCAGCGGAAAGCTTAAAAATTAAGCATAGATTCAAAATCATTAACGGATCACACGCACACACACACACACACACACATACACATATATACATGGTGATCCGAAAGTAACTCCCTATTCTAAAATAACTATAATATATTTTTGAAGTATAATTTCTTCAATTAATGAATATGAGAAGAACGTGTATTACATGGACATGTTTGTAGGTTTCCGACTACTTTTTCATTGTATTTAAAAGACTGAAGTTAATTTCCAAAAGGAAAAAATAGTGCTTCTACACTATCAGAACGAAATTTTGTAGTCAATAAATGGAGTTTTCAGACAAAAACAATTTTCGTAATTTTTGGATATAAACATCTTAAAAATACAAGGAATAAATGGATACCATTGTTTTCATGTGAAATTCGGTTTTTTGATTTCTGAAATTTTGTTCTGATAGTGCAGAAGTGCCGAAAAAATTTTTTTTAAGTTCAATATGGGCACCACCATTCGCCATCAGCTTTTCAAGTCGACCATGAACCGCTTCAACTGATTTCACAAGAAACTCTTGCAGAATGAAACTAAGAACTTCACGTATTCTTCCTTGAAGATTAAAAACCAAATTCACATTTTTTTTTTTTTTTTTTTTTTTTTTTTACACAGTGATCACCACTTATCAAGGCCCGGAAGCCACTCAGGGATAAGGGTTATTGCAAGTACATTACGTTAGTGAGGAGATTTGATGAAGTGTTTAATTAGGGGGGCGGTTCATTAGGAATTTGTTAACATTAGACTTGAAGACATCCAAGTTGTAGTCCAGAGGGAAGCAGGCAGACGGAACAGAGTTCCACAGGCGTGCAGTTCTAAGAAAGAAGCTTTGTTCATGAAATCCGCGTTTTGATTTAGGCACAGATATAGAGTGGGGGAAATTTTTCACAGTGGATTCAGCTAGACGGGTGTTTTTCGTGAAAGATTGGCGAGGGGGGACCAGGGATTGGAGTTCAGACGAGCACCTGCCATGAAAATAACGATAAAACAAGGATAGGCTATAACAGAGCTGAAAAGAAAACAAAAGCATAGATTTAATTACCACACGTTAAGTAACACACACACAAATTAAGAAACATATTACAGCATTTGAATAGTTCTTTTAGAATAGGGAGTTACTTTTGGATCACAGATTGTAACTATAAATCTATATATATAAAGGCAAAATATGTGTTAGTGTGTGTGTGTGTGTGCGCATTTTTTGTGTATGTCCAGCAAGGAATTTTTCGGGGGGGGGCGCTCTAGGCGGTTACTGTTTTTTAGAACTTTTTATATGCTCCGTAGATTATAATATCTAAGATTTACGAAACGAGCAAATTGAGAAACATATTACCGCATTTGAATAGTTCTTTTAGAATAGGGAGTTACTTTTTTTTTTTTTTTTACACAGTTCTCACCACTTATCAAGGCCCGGAAGCCACTCAGGGATAAGGGTTATTGCAAGTACATTACGTTAGTGTGGAGATTTTTGGATCACCCTGTAACTCTAAATCTGTATATATAAAAGGCAAAATATGTGTTAGTGTGTGTGTGTGTGTGTGTGCGCATTTTTTGTGTATGTCCAGCAAGGAATTTTTCGGGGGGGGGCGCTCTAGGAGGTTACTGTTTTTTAGAACTTTTTATATGCTCCGTAGATTATAATATCTAAGATTTACGAAACGAGCTCGCATGTATCTTTAATTTGGGAGACTTTGCATGCTATTTTCACAATATTTCTTAGTCTACGCGTGTTTATTTGACTTATCCGTATAAAAGCAAATCTGAATCCGTAGCACTCGTGACAGGAACGTGCAGAAAGAAAAGCAATAAGGTTTGATCAATTCGGGGGAAAACCCCTTATATCAGACAATTGCTACCTAGGCTTCTCATTTGGACACCCCCATTTTTTCTGGGGAGCTGGTTTTCCCCCCAAGCCAACATCTTGGGGAAACAAAACCAAAAAAACTGCCTCGCAGCCAGACTTAATTGCAGGATTGATGTTTGACCTCATTAAATTTACGCACCTGCCAATTCACTTTTTAATCATTAAATTTCATCAATTCTCATTCTCCGACCTTCATAGCACTTTCTTTTTTTTTCGCTTTTACCTCAAGGATTCGAGTTCGAGCCTACCTCCTTCCCCAAAAGTTTTTTTTTTAAATACCTGGTCAATGCTGTTTAACATCGTTCATTTTGCATCATATTCGTTTTTGTTTTTTTTGCTTTTTCTCCATCGCGTCCACTGATTTTTTGTTTTTTTTGTTTTGTTTTGTTTTTTCCGATTTTTTTAAAGAAGTTTTAACATTTTTTTTTTTTTAATATTTAAACAGGGTTATTACTTTGCTTTGTTTTGATTTAGCCCCCATCCCCACCCCAAATTCTAAACACTCGGGCAATGCCAGGCATCATTGCTAGTATATATGTATATCACATCACATACCAAAAATCACAATAATTGATCAAGTAGTTTTATTTTAATAAAGAAAATCATTTTAAAGTGAATTTGAGTTTTTCTCATGTTCCCACCTCCTCATATTAATAACCAGCAGGCGTGCCGGCATTGCCCGGGTGTTTGTAGGTGCGTGAAAAAAAAAATTGTTAGTAGGCAGGCAGGTTTGAACCCATGACACAAAGGTGGAAAAGAAAGTGAAAGAAAAGCTGACATCTTACCACTATGCCATGACGCGACAGGAAGTGAAAAGCATTCAAATGTATCAATGTCAATCAAAAAGTTGACTTGCAGAAACGGACTGTTAAGTGAATGAGTTCACACAGGCGCAGAAATGAACGTCTGGCTGGAGGCCAGTTTATTTGTTTCCCCACGATGTTGAGGAAAACCGGCTTCCTCCAAAAAAGGGGAACTCTGGCAGTGTCCAAATGAATAGCAATTGTCTTATATGAAGGGTTTTCCTGATTGCCTTCTAGATGTCCTGGCTGGGAAGACCAGGCTGGCACATTTGCTTCCATCAGTTTCACTTTTATACGAAAAAGACAAACAAACACCGGGAAACCAGGAATTTTTTCAAAAGTCGATCGAAATAAAGATAGAAACAATGTTTGCTTTCAAAATCATAGATATTATAATCTAGGAAGTATACAAAAGTTCTCCAAAATAGTAACCGCGTCGATAACGCCCAACAAAAAAAGCCTTTTGCGGATCTACACAAACGTGTGTGGTTATTTTGCCCTTTATATTATAGACTAGCGGGGATGCCTGGTTTTGCTCAGGTGTTTGGAGGTGTGTGTGTTGGGGGGGGGGTAGATCAAAACAACCCTGTTTGAAAAAAAAAACGTTGGCCGGGCACTTGGAGGTGTAAAAGAAAAAGAAAAGTTTTAGTAGAAAGGTAGGCTTGAAGCCGTGACGCGAAGGTGGAAACAAAAGGGGAAAAAAAACCCAGACACCTAACCATCTCGGCCATGAGGGGAGAGGAGATGAAAGCTGTTTTAATTTAACGTTTATAAAGTGAAATTTACAGGTGCGAGAAAGTTAAGTCTCGTGAAGTTTGACCTTATTAAGGTCAAACTAAGTTTGGCGCTGCAAGCCAGTTTCTGTTTCCCCTGCCCCAGCATTCGCTTTTTTTACACGGCAGTCGAAAAAAATCTCAAAAATAGCGCGTAAAAGTCGGGCAAATTAATGAGACGCATAACTGGTAGATATTATTATCTAGGGAGTATATAAAAATATTTTTAGAAGCAGTGACCTGACTGAGAAGCCCAGCGAAAAAGGCCTTTGGCGGAAATACAGAAAAAATACACACATACACACACTAACACACATTTTGCCTTTTATATATATAGACTAGTGGGGATATCTGGCGTTTCCTGGGTGTTTAGAGGTGTGTGTGTTGGCCAGCACAAAATCTTTTTGGCTAATGTTTTAGATATTTTTCATTCAAGAGATTGATCTTTCTAACGATACCAATTTTGTCACAGTCCAATGCGTCTGTCAAAAGTTTTTGGCAAACATACAAGCACACACAGACATACATACAAACTAACACACATTTTCCTTCTTAGTGAAGGTACCCAGCGTTACCCGGGTGTTTAGAGGTGTGTGTGTGTTGGGGGAGGGGATAAATCAAAACAAAAGAATAAGCGAAGTAATAAACCTGTTTAAATATTATTAAAAATAAAACAATAAACGAACGTGATGCAAACGAACGATATTAAAATTTCTTAAAATCGGCAAAACAAAAACTAAAAAAGAAAACGCAAACATGATGGAAACAAAAAAAAAACAAACGTGATGCAAAACGAACGATGTTAAAACTTCTTAAAAAAAGTCTGAAAAGTAAAAACAAAAAAAACATCAAACACGAAAAATGGCATAAATAACCCTGTTTTAATATTAAAACTGTAGATGCGTGTGTTAGGGGGAGGGGGGTAGATGGAAACTAAAAGTAAAAAAAACCCTGGTTAAATATTAAAAAAACGAACAAAAACAAAAAAATAAACAGCGAAAAAAGTTTTGGGAGGGAGGTAGGCTCGAACCCGAAGCCTTGAGGTTAATAGTCTGATGACATAGCATAACGGCATGAAGGCAGGGACTTGAGAAGAGTCGAAAATAAGTGTTTAAAAACCTAGATGGTTTTCTAGATCAAATATCACGCCATAGCAACAGTAGCAGTAGCAGAGAAAACGAATTCACAGCGCAAATTTTCTAAGATAAAAGATTTTTACGATGTTGTTTCGTAAGTGTTAGATATTATCATCTCGGTAGCATATAAAAAGTTATAAGAATGAGTGAGCAAGCTGAGAAGCACCGGAAAAAAGCCTTTGGCGGACATACAGGAAAAATATGCACACACACACACACACACACACACACACACACAAACAAACATACATTTTCACTTTTATATATATATAGAAGACTAGCAAGGGTGCCCAACATTGCCCGGGTGTTTGGAGGTGTGTGTTGAGTAAAAAAAAAAAAGTGGTAATAGGAAGGCAGGCAGACTTGAACCCATACTGTGAAGGAGGAAAAGAATGTAAAAAAAAAATCTAAAAGAGGGGATGGATTTTGAAAACAACCCCTCCCTGTAGAAAAGTGCCCAGTTGAGGGTGGAGGGATTAATGTTTTCAGCCAATTTTTCGATATTTGTTGTCTGCAGGGTCAAGCTTCAAAAGGATACCAATCTCATGAAATACTTCGCCTCTGTCCTAAGTTTTTGGCAGACATACATACATACATGAGGGCAGCAAATTCGTTTTCGAACATTGCCATTACTTGATATAGCACACAAAAAAAAAAAGATATACAGAAACACGAAAACAAATCAGTGATGGGCCGCACGAAGGTGGCTTTTAAGCCCTGCCAAACTCTGGCATTCTCTGGCACACATTGTGCAGACATGTGCACCACTAGCAGCACATACTTGATGGTCACTTCTATGTATAATCAAATGCCGTTTCAAACCACCTGCTCTTTTGTACGTCCGCCCACAGTTGACACAGGTTAGATCTGGCAACACAAGACTGCTTTGTGGCCGACTACGCTGATGAGTAATCAGGTTGCTTATCAGCCTACCTCTGCTCAGACAATCTTCCTCACACTCCAGAGCAATTTGGCGCCCCAGCCCATCCACTGCTCCTTTCACCATCCCTTTCCGGATATCACGTTTCAACCACTCATACTGTGTTCGATCCGCCTCAAAGTTGCCCACACCTCCCCGCAAGGTCCTTCTCTACTCTCCACGATTCAAAGCAAGACTCACCCAGGTTCTTTCATCTATCTCACATTTTTTTAAGGTGGACCTCAAACAATCTTTGAATCTCATTTTAGGCTTTTGAGCCAGATGTCTTCCCTCGGCGAGCTCACCATAAAGGAATTGTTTGTGGAGTCGACTGTCTAACATCCTCACCACATGTCCACTCCATCTCAGTCTATGTTTGATAACGTGAGCTTCAATGCTTAGACATTGGGTCCGTTCAAGCGCCTCCACATCACTGACATACATTTGCCAACCCCCACCTAAGATTTGCCGTAGGCACATCTGGTGAAACCGCTCGAGACGTCTCAAATGCTTCCTGTATATTGTCCAAGTCTCACAGGCATAGAGAAGAGCAGAGAGAACGCATGCGGAATAAATCTTAATTTTTGTTGGCACACAACTTTCTTGAATCTTTATTTGCAGCGAGATCCCATGATGTCTCCACAAACGCCTGTCCAACTTTCCAAAGGCATCACTTGCCCTGCTGATCCATAACGATACCTCATCATCCAGGGCACCAGACATACTCAGTGTGCTACCCAAGTATACAAACTTAGTGACAACCGCTATCCTTGACCTACAGATATAAACTGATGGCTCATAGTATGGCATGCCTAGAGCAGGCTGATACATTAGGACAGTTTTTTTCCGATTGATAGTTAAGCCCAATGCGCTGCAGGCAACCGCAAAGGCATCCACAAGATGCTGCATATCAGCCACTGTATGAGCCACCAGATCATAGTCATCCGCATAGAGCAAGTCACGAATCGTGTTGGTGAGTACCTTTGTACTTGCATTGAAGTGCCTAATGTTGAACAACCTCCCAGTAGTTCGGTAATGAATCTGGACACCATCAGAGCAACCCCCAAATGCCATCCGAAAGACCATGGTGAAAATTAACGCAAATAGTGTGGGTGCTGCAATGTCTGCCTAACACCATTTTCTACTGAAATAGGATCAGCTAGTTTTCCCCCAATGTTGATCATAGCCTTCATATCAACATGGAAAAGTTTTAAGATGGTTATAAACTTGTCAGGACAGCCAAGACTTTTCAAAATCTCCCACAAAGCATCCCTATTGACTGTATCAAAGGCCTTAGTTAAATCAATGAACACCTGATACAGACCCTGATATATACATACATACATACATGCATTTAAACAGACAGGTGAGATTTATATTATAGACTAACCTGGGTGCCCAGCGTTACCCGGGTGTTTGGAGGTTGTTGCGGACCAGGATATAATAATCCTAACCTGCTACAAAAGAAAATAATGAAATGAATGGAAAGAAGGAAACAGAAACTCGATTGCTGAATAAAATAAACATGTCGCTTATTTTCTTTTGAAAATAAAGGGTGGAAAAGAAAGGAATGAAGTAGAGGGACGAGAAGTGGCAGTCCAGCATGTAGAAAGAGAAAGAGAGAGGGGGTTAACCTGAGTAAAGCCGCGCGCACATGGTGGTACTCATCCACGTGGAAATGTCTTCAGGCCAAGAGTTGTGGACGCGAACTTGTCTGGTTGATGAACCAAAGCAAAAGGGAAGAAAGAGGAAGTTGAATGTTTGTTGTTGACTTTTATACCAAGGTCAGTGTTTTGACTGCACATGTTTAGATTTAATTTCAGGGGAAGTGACGTTTCCCATGTGTGCGTATGTGTGCATACATGTGTGTACGTTAGTGTGTGTGTGTATGCACATGAATGTGAGTGTATATACGTGAACGTGAATATATGTGTGTGTCTGTGCGTATGTGTGTGCGTACATGTTGGTGTGTGTATGTGAGGTAAAAAACATGTTCGAACAAGGTGTGTTGAGCCCCCTCCCCCAAAATAAGTGGTAGAAGGCAGGCTCGAACCCTTACTTATTTGTCGTCTGAAGTGTCAAGTTTTAAAACGATACTGATCTCGTGAAAATCTGTTGCCTCTGTCGAAAGTTTTAGGCAGGCATACAAACATACATGCATACATACATACATACATACATACATACATTTAAACAGACAGCTGAGATTTATATCATAGTTAGAAGATGGCTTTCTAAAATTTGCGATTTGGGGTTATCTCCCTTGTTTTTTTATTGTTTTTTTTTTACTGTTTTCAAAATAACATCGCAAGATCGTTGCTCGTAGTTTAGCCATACAATTTGATTTTTTTATTTAGAAATAAAAATACTTGATAAATTTACCTGATTTTTTTGTGTAAGATATTTTCTTACTTTCACGGGTATGTACATCATACAGATTTTTCTTTATTTAATTTTAATTTTTTTTTTTTTTCATGAGGAGATCGATGTTGGACAAGACCTATTATTTTTATTTATATTTCATGTTCAATCATTTAAAAAATATATTGCAGAATTTTTAATCTATATATAATATTTTTGAAGGAATATTTCTAAATAAATTTCCTATAAAAATTTCGATTCGTCTTTTTAAAAAGTTAAAACGCGAAATGGATGATTTGGTCTTCTGAAAATAAATTTTTGAAATAGTTACGTTAAATTTCTGCCTTTTTTTTCTTTCATCGTAGTGTTTCTTTTTTGTTGTTTTTTGCTCCGTCTTATTTGGTTTTAAATATAAATTTTATGCAATACATTGTCTTTTATTTATTTTTCCTTTACAAAAATTCACAATTTTCTTTAACGATTTCCTTAACATTTTGTTTCATTTATTCGGTACTCTTGCAGAATTTGACCCGGATCCTCGGGATTTTCCGTCAATTATGTTTCTTGTTCAACCAGCAATCATCGGATTAAGTCGAGCAAACGAATTTCAAAACAAACAACTGAAAAAAAAAAAGAAAAAAAGAAAGTAGAAATACAATTAAAAAAAAAAAAAAAAGATGGTGGGATCCTTCTACCACTCCAGAAGATATCTCACTACTGATGCAATTCTCTATCTATATAAAAGCCAAGTACGTCCAAGGATGGAATACTGCTGCCATATTTGGGCAGGAGCTGCTAAAAACAACCTATCCTGCCTTGACAGAGTACAAAATAGACTTTGTGGCTTAGTGGGGGATGCCCTTTTCTCTTCCCTGCAACCTCTTTCCCACAGAAGAGACGTTGCGAGCCTATCTTTGTTTTATCGTTATTTCCATGGCAGGTGCTCGTCTGAACTCCAATCTCTGGTCTCCCCTCACCAATCTTTTACGAAAAATACCCGTCTAGCTGAATCCACTGTTAAAAACTTTCCCCACTCTTTATCTATGCCTAAATCAAAACATAGATTCTATGAACAAAGCTTCTTTCTTAGAACTGCACGCCTGTGGAACTCTCTTCCGTCTGCCTGCTTCCTTCCTGACTACAACTTGGATGTCTTCAAGTCCAACGTAAACAAATTCCTGATGAACCGCCCCCTTAAGTAGACACTTTAAATATCCACACTAATGTACTGTACTTACAATAACCCTTATCCCTGAGTGGCTTCCGGGCCTTGATAAGTGGTGACCACCGTGTAAAATAAAAAAAAAAACAAAAACCCACAGTAAATTTACTGAATGTATATTTTTTTTTTCCAAGAAAAGTTGCATTTTGTATTATTTATTTACTTTTATTATTTTTTTTATCAACAAAAGTTTTTTTTAAAGAAAAGATGAATGCTTTTTTTATCAGTAAATTGTTAGATGAAAGTGTAGCGAGCTGCTACTACTACGAGACTAGGCTGTATTTTCACCTTAGTTCTCTCTTTCTCTCTACTCTTTTCTCTTTTCCTTTCTTTCTTCTTATACGTCATCAGAGGTTCCAGCCAATGAAAAGCGAGAACAGTTTACGTGGGATATTCGAGTGAAGGAAACGTCCTTACTTCCACGGCGACTAGAGACAGAACACACGCCTCACTCCTCAGCTCCCGTTAGGTAGCCAAGAGGAGCATTGAACATTAATACAGACTTTACAAAATGCACTGTCTTTCTTTGTAACCCGAGTTTCGGGAAAACACACATATATATTGGATATATAAAACCTCATGAATTCATAACAAAGTCGCGTTACACGTCCTCATTTTTATAAGAAGACAATGTCTTCTTTTACCAGTATTTCTTTCTATTTCAGCGCTCCAGTTCTCCCTGTTACCAGAGGCGCCCCGAAGTGGGAGCCTACCGAAATGGTGACCTCTAATTAGTACCCATGTTAATGTATTGTAATAATACCATAATATGGTGAACCCCGTGCGTGTATATATACGCAATCTTCAAGAAAAACCCAGGAGAACGGGACGGAGTGAAAAAAAGAAATTTAAAAAAAAAAAAAGAAAGAAAAAAACGAACTTTCGAGGACAACAGTAAAACCATACAAAAATAAGGTATATATGAATCCGTTTCCTAAGAAATGCCAGTCATATATATGTATATATATATATATATTGCTATTTTTGTGAAACGGTTTTACACTAAAGAAAAAAAAAAAAAAAAAAAAAAGTCATTTTATGTGATTTCCATCAGATAAATTGCTAAATTAGAACCAGGTCTAAAAACTCCGACGAAAGCGGCCCGAGCAGTTAAAACAGATTCACAAACGGCGTGCTGACACACACACACGCACACACACACACACACACACACACATACAAAAACTTTTTTTGAAACGCACGTGCGTAACAACATACGCCATCTTTGGAACACAAGTGGTAAATTTCACCAGGCGAACTTCCCCCCCCCCCCGAAGAACATTTACTATATATATATATACATATACGTATATATATATATATATAATAAAAAACTAATAATAATCAATCCCAGTAACGGCTGAATTTAACCTCTGGTGAGTACGTTTTTCTCTCTCTCTCTCTTCTTTATATCACACCTTTTCCCCTTTTCCCCAGCAATTTCCTTTAGTCGCCATTACAAGTAAATAAAAAAGAAGAAATAATATTAACTGATAGTAGCTAATAACCATAGTAGTAGTAGTAGTAATAATAATAATAATAATATTAATAATAATGGATGCACAGCAAGTTTGTATTAAACCTCCACAATTCATTGAGACTAGTGTAAACGGTTGTTTTTCTATATTAGAAGCGCAGTTCCATCTCCGATACGTGACGACCGACGATACAAAGTTTTACGCAGTCATTAGCGCGTTGCCACCGGACGTAGTGACAAATATTCCCCCAGCAATCTTACAGTCACTTAATTACGCTAAATTAAAGGAGTCGGTGTTATCTGCCTATGAAAAGACCAGACCCGAACTCCTGGAGAAGTTGATGAGGACCACTACATTATCTGGTCGTCCATCGTTATACCTCCAGGAGATGGTGACGGTCGCGAATAGGATAGGAGCGAGCGAAGAGATAGTGCGCCACAAGTTTTACGTGCGCTTCCGAAGCAAATAGCACCAGTGGTAGCAACCCACACCGAAATGCCGTTAACGGAATTGGGTCGACTGTCCGACAATTTGATGCCGTTGATAGAGAATACATCAGTATTCCAGGCGGTTAGAAGTCATACTCAGGCAAACGATTATAGTACCACCAGACACGCTTTTGAAAACATCCCGGCCGGTTTACGTCCATATCGACAGAAACAGCGACCGAAGATGTGTAGAGCACATATTTATTTTGCAGAAGAGGCTCGCACATGTAAGCCCTGGTGTAAGTGGCCAAAGAAGAAGAGCAGTATAGAAATGCTACCTAATTCGCCCCCCCCCCCGGCCCCAAGTGACTCGGAAAACTAGACAGGCAGACTGCGTTTGCTCCAGTGGTCCCGCCGTTATTACAAGTCTCTGCCAAGATAGGAGCAGCTAAAGTTAATTTTATTATAGATACAGGGGCCAGTGTTTCCATTTTGCCACGTTCCGTAGTAAATGGAGTTACCCTGGAGCCAACCCCTGTGCATATCTCAACCGCTAACGGGGAGAGTATAAAATGCTATGGTCAAACGAACTTAGAAATAAAAATTCCACGTTTGAGAAGATCTTTCCAATGGAGTTTTGTGATCGCAGATGTCACTAACCCTTTGCTAGGATTCGATTTCTTGAACAAATTTCACATCATAGTGGATTGCAAAAATCGATCCATCCATGATAACGTAACGGAGCGTGAGATTACAGTGAATGCAGTAACAGGAACCGATGCGGTAATAATTAATAAAATCGACCTAGCGGATTATATTACCGAGGTAATAAGTAAATAGGATAATGTACTTTCACCACATAGCGGCACAAACAAAGACTATGGTGGAGTGTATCACAGGATTGATACAGGCAGCTGGGTACCAGTCTCTGCTAAAGCCAGACAACTTTCCGGCCCTAAATTAGACGCAGCGCAGGCGGAATTTAAAAAGTTATTAAATACTGGAGTTATCCAGCCTTCCAGTAGCGAGTGGGCAACCCCGTTGCATTTAGTAAAGAAGGCGGATGGTTCGTTTCGAGCTTGCGGTGATTTCCGTGCACTAAATAGCATTACGAAAACAGACCGCTATCCGATACCAAATATAAATTCGTTCTGCACGCAGTTAGCTAGCAAACAGTATTTTTCTAAAATAGATTTAACCTCAGCGTATCATCAAATTAAGGTACACCCTGACGATGTGCCTAAAACAGCAGTCGTGACACTTTTTGGCTTGTTTGAGTTTAATTACATGCCATTTGGTTTAAAGAATGCTGCGGCTACATTTCAGCGTTTTATGGACAAGATATTTTTAAAGTTAGACTGCTTATTTATATACCTAGATGACATATTAGTCTTTAGCGATGGCAAACAACAACACAAGGAAGACTTAGATAGAGTATTTAGAATCCTTAGCGATAACAATTTAAAGATTTCCTTAGATAAGTGTGTATTTGGGGTACCAGAGTTAGACATTTTAGGCTTCCACGTAAACAAAGGAAAATTAAAGAGTTGGAAAATTTTCCAGTCCCTAAGGACTCAAAAAGCTTACGCAGATTTCTGGGGATGACAGGTTTTTACCGTAAGTTAGTCCCTAATTATGCATCCGTAGTTTTACCGTTAACTGAACGAATGAGGTTGGATCCAGAAGCAAAGACCAACCTTAATGAGGAAGAAACTCACGCTTTCAAAGCAATAGTAAGCAAGTTGTCTGAATTAACGGCGTTAGCTCATCCACAGTCTTCAACTACGAAGTACCACCTAGTTACGGATGCTAGCCAATTTGCCGCGGGTGCTGCATTGCACCAGTTGGTAGATAAGAAACCAGTACCTATAGGTTTCTTTTCCAAAAAATTTTCCCAAGCCCAAACTAAGTATTCCACGTTTTACAGAGAGCTACTGGCAGCTTATTTTTCAGTGATACATTTCCGCCACCTCATAGAAGGTCGCCACGTGACATTATTCACTGATCATAAGCCTCTGTGCGGAGCATATTACAGTCAGACACCAGCAAAGACAGATCGACAACAACGACACTTGTCAGTACTTGGCGAATATATTGCTGACGTGGAGTATATTAAAGGAGCTGAGAATATAGTTGCAGACTGTATGTCTCGGCCTGCATTAGCTGTGCAGATAGATGCATGCGATTTGGCTGGAATAGCAGAGGCACAAAGAGGTGATGACGAGATAAAGTCATACACTGATTTAAAAGAATATTGTGTGTCGAAGGAAATCGGCTCAGTCCTGTGCGATATTTCGACGAAGTACCCCAGACCGTTTATCCCAAAAGAACTTCGTCAGGCTATTTGCAACAGTTTACATAGCTTAGCGCATCCTGGTATGGGAGCGTTTATTAAACTGGTTAAGTCCAGATACTTTTGGCCCAGCTTAGATAGAACATTTAAGCAATTCTGCGCAGAATGCATAGAGTGTCAGCAAGCAAAAGTTCACAGACACACAAAGTCTGTGGTCCAAGAATTTGAGTTACCATCTGCACGTTTCCAGACAGTACATATTGATATTGTTGGTCCCTTGCCCTTAATGCACAATGAGTCTGACCCTTACCTAAGCCCTTACAAATACTTGCTTACCTGCATCGACCGTGCAACTCGCTGGATTGAAATACAGCCTATGACTGAAATAACTGCACAGTCGGTAGCAGAGGCATTCATCAATGCATGGATATCCAGATTTGGAGTCCCACTGCATGTGATAACTGACAGAGGTAGTCAGTTTGAGAGCGAGTTGTTCCAGGAATTAGCCAAGGTAGTAGGTTTTTACCGATTGAGGACAACTTCGTATCACCCTCAAAGTAACGGGATGATCGAAAGAGCACACCGTACTCTTAAAGCAGCTATAATAGCTCGCAAAGAATCATGGATGAAAGCCATACCGGTGATTCTACTTGGTATACGTAGCACCCCTAACGAATCAGGTTTTTCCCCTTTTACATCTGTTACTGGAGCTCCGATATTGATTCCTCAGCAGTTAATACACAAACGGAGAGCAGGAGAGACTCCAGTTAATAAGTACATACGTAATTTGTGCGAATGGATGTCCCAAATTGATGTACTCGACAATGGAAAAGGACATATCCACGACAATTCAAAAACTTTCATACCAAAAACCTTACGGTCCTGTGAAAAAGTATGGCTCAGGGTCGATCGAGTTAGAAAACCGTTAGAAGCACCTTACTCAGGTCCTTATAAAGTCTTGACTCGATCAGACAAGCATTTCCAAATCGACATGAACAACGGTACTCACACACACGTATCGATAGATAGATTAAAACCGTATATAGAACCAACTATTAGTAATAAAATTAGACAGACGGAGAAGTCAAAGACAGATAAAGTTAATACTAGTGATAAGATTATTAGGACAGACGATACCGACAAAGTCGAAGATGGAATTGCTACTGACACATATACGTCTAGAGCAGGAAGGAAGGTGACATGGAAGAAGAAAAACGAATACTTATTTTTAAACAAAGAACAGATTTAATAATTGGGTATAAGTTACTTAACTCCGTTAATTGGAGGGGGACTCTTGTAGCGAGCGGCTACTACTACGAGACTAGGCTGTATTCTCACCTTAGTTCTCTCTTTCTCCCTATTCTTTTCTCTTTTCCTTCCTTTCTTCTTATACGTCATCAGAGGTTCCAGCCAATGAAAAGCGAGAACAGTTTACGTGGGATATTCGAGTGAAGGAAACGTCCTTACTTCCACGGCGACTAGAGACAGAACACACGCCTCACTCCTCAGCTCCCGTTAGGTAGCCAAGAGGAGCATTGAACATTAATACAGACTTTACAAAATGCACTGTCTTTCTTTGTAACCCGAGTTTCGGGAAAACACACACATATATATTGGATATATAAAACCTCATGAATTCATAACAAAGTCGCGTTACACGTCCTCATTTTTATGAGAAGACAATGTCTTCTTTTACCAGTATTTCTTTCTATTTCAGCGCTCCAGTTCTCCCTGTTATCAGAGGCGCCCCGAAGTGGGAGCCTACCGAAATGGTGACCTCTAATTAGTACCCATGTTAATGTATGGTAATAATACCATAAAAGTACAGGTTTTTTTTCAGGAAAACTTACATTAAAAAAAAAAAAAAAATTGACAGTAAACTTTTTTATATATATATAAGAAAAGATGAATGGTTTTCATGAAAACCGTATGTTAGATGAAAGCTTTTTCAAGAAAATTTACAAATTATTTTTGTTAGAAAATATTTAAAAAACAAAACAAAAAAATACCCCTTTCATCACCCCCAAAAATAATGAAAAAATTACATTTTTTAATACAATAAATAAACAAACAAACAATGTCTATTTAGCATTTCAACATTTGAAAAACACTCGGCTAAATCCGGTGATTGCCGGTCGAGCCTGAGCCATAATTGACGGAAAATCCCGAGGATCCGGGTCAAATTCAGCAAGAGTACCGTTTATTCTATTACCAAATTTATCTATATCTATATCTAATTATCCAAACATTTTTCATCTTTTTTTTTTTAATTTAGTTTAAAATATGATTACTAAAATATAATTATTATAATATAAGACAAAAATTAACCGTTTTCTACAACGAGTGCATTAACATTTCGTTTCGTTTCGTTATTCCAGTACCGAATTTATCTCATTCAAATTTTTTTTTTTTTTCAATTTTTTTTATGAAAGTAATAAAGATTTAAATTTAAATATATAAATATATAAATAATTAATATATGGTAATTTGTGAGCAAATGATAATATTTAAATGAAAAATTAATGAATAAAAAAAAGTAAGAAATTAGTTAAACATGTATTTTTTCCCATCATGCACTTCGCAAACATTTAAAATATGGCAGCCGAATGAAAACGTTTTGTTGATAATCGGAAGATTATCTGAAAGGGATTTTTTTTCTTTTCTTAATGTATTTCACTTTTGGAAGGTAAGTTTATTTTTAAGTTATTTTTCGTTCTAGAAAATATCCCTTCTGTGTTGTTTGTTGACTGACGTATATATAACAACAAGATGTGATCGTTCAACTTGAATAGTAGTAAACTTGAGTGTGGAACAAAAATGTCTACACCTATTCGTATTTTCTCGTTGTTTTTTGTTTTGTTTTTAAATAAAATTCATTAATTTTCATCGTTCGCGGTTTATTTGTGACTGACAATGTATGTAGATAAAAGCTGGGTATTTAAATCGTATTTTTCTTGGCGTCATGGCTGTATTATCATCCATTAAATTACCCCCTCCCTTCTGACTTTCCCGAAAAAAAACAAAAAACTTAAACCTACCATATTACGTGATTTGCCACGATTGCGTTTTTATGGCTTAAAAAAAACATGACGTTTTATTTTAAAATAAACAAACCTTGCTGTTTTCAGTACTTAAACACTTGTTACCGTGCTGAAATAATATTTAGAAAGCCGTTCTTAACTTGGGATTGTTTTGTAATTATTCTGTACTTTCACCTAACAATTTAAAAAAAAAAAAAAAAAGTAAATCTTTAAGGTGCTAAATACACTTACTGATCCGCGCTATTTTTTAAAATCGTATTTCCAAGTTTAATTAAAGCCTGCTTCCCTCCGGACTACAACTTGGATGTCTTCAAGTCCAATGTTAACAAATTCCTAATGAACCGCCCCCTTAATTAAACACTTCATCAAATCTCCACACTATCGTAATGTACTTGCAATAACCCTTATCCCTGAGTGGCTTCCGGGCCTTGATAAGTGGTGATCACTGTGTAAAAAAAAAAAAGAAGTTTTATGTTTTTTTATTCAATTGTAAGGTTAAAGTATGGAATAGTTACACAACACCCCTCCCCTCCCCTCCCCATGTTAAGAATGGCTTTTTAAATAATAACGTTATTATTTCAGTACGGATCAATAAGTGCACTGCACTGGTACCAACTTTAGGGTTTGTATTACTGTACACATAGATTCGAAAAAGCTGTCAAAAAACAAATATATAACAAAATAAATGTTATCAAAGGCAATATAAGTTATTTTTCTACCTAACTGGATATATTTTTCTTGTTTTTATTCAATGTAACATATTTATTCAGCTCGAAAAGCAGACAGTGTTTACCGATGTATTGGAAAATTCAAAATGGCGCCCGACACTCTCTTTAATATAGTAAGTTTGTGAAAAGATGTTATAAATAATAAACTAGACAAAATACTGTTAGAAATTCGCTCATTATATGTTACCGTGACATAAGTTGACATATATTCGGTGTTTTTTTAATAGTATTTTGTCTAGTTTATTATTTATAAAACCTTTTCCCAAACTTACCATGTTAAAGAGAGTGTCGGGCGTCATTTTGTAATTTTCCAATACATCGGTAAACAATGCATGCTTTTCGAGCTGAATAAACATGTTACATTGAATAAAAACACAAAAAATATATCCAGTTTGGTAGAAAAGTAACTTATCTTGCCTTTGATAACATTTATTTGTAATATATTTGTTTTTTTGACAACTTTTTCGAATCTATGTGTACAGTAATACAAACCCTATTATTTTAAAGTTGGGGGTTTGTATTACTGTACACATAGATTCGAAATAGTTGTCAAAAAACAAATATATAACAAATAAATGTTATCAAAGGCAAGATAAGTTACTTTTCTACCAAACTGGATATATTTTTTGTGTTTTTATTCAATGTAACATGTTTATTCAGCTCGAAAAACATACAGTGTTTACCGATGTATGTATTGGAAAATTCAAGATGGAGTCCCCCAGTGCAAGTGGGGGACCACCCGAAGATTTACCCTTTAGGCGTTGATTTTTTTTTTTTTTTTTTTTTTTTTTTTTTTTTTCCCGTATTCAACTGTTTACAGGTGTATTTGAGTCTGCCACAAGTCAATATGACAGTTTAAATTCTTGCTGACAAGAATAACGTACAATAGTAACACTAGCACTCAGTATCAGAATTTTGGGGGAATTTTTGACACCCCTAACAGAAAACTGCGAATAAAATATAGAAAACTCGTAATTTCTCTTTCTAAAGTGGGTTATTTATTTTCTTTATAGAATATGCTTCCAAAATAAACTATTTAAGTTGTTTAAAAAATAATAGAAATATTATTTTTCATTGTTTAAAAAACAGTGTTTACAAAGTGCGTGCGTGCGCTCAGGGAGCCATTTTGTTACGTAGTGAAATCAATTGATTTTTATGAGATGAATATTTTTCAATTTTTAAACTTTAAAAATCTATCAAAATTTTCCTATTCGTTCAATTGTTACGTTTTTTTTCAGGGTGAATGTAAAATTTTATGCTCTTTCCGATAAACTGAATATAATATTTTAGACAAACGTTGTTTTATAAATTCACCCCCCCCCCATTTTGAAATGTCTATGAGAATTTTAATAATTAATTTTGGTCGACACGTTTTATATATCACAAATTGAAGATAAAACATCAATAAATAAAATACTCAAATTTAAAACAACAAAAAAATATCACTTATCTGTAAATTTACCGGTAAAGTCCAAAATGTAAATCCTTCTTTTTTCGATAACCACGTGTTTTTTTTGTTTTTTTTTTTACCTGGAAGCTTAATTTTTGTTTAGAATTTTCCAGTCATTATTTTTCGGTCAGTGTATATTTTTATATTTAATTCCTGATTTCCTTTTTTTCGATATAAAAAAAAAAAAAAAAAACAAAACCCTATAATGCAGTTACTAGTTTCGTTTGCCGTATATATAAATGGTTATTTCCGTTTTCAGCGCCTCCGAAAACCTTTAAAAGTGGAAAATTTGAAGGAATATAATCCAATATCGAGATTATTAAGGTTTCTGAATTAGTGGTTTTTTTTTACACTTATAGGCTTCCGTACATAAGTAAGTGATAATCTTAACATCCGGTGTCTTTACAACTTTCTTGAAAGACACGCGTTGTCGCGATATGTGTTGGAAAAATCCTTCCATTTAAAAAATACATAGATTATAATACATAAATATGAATAAATTCTCATACAGGAAGATTAAAAGAAAGCATATCTTACTCATGGAGCAGGTGAGTGATATTTTGCCGTTTAAAATATATATCGTAAGATTCAACTGTGTTATTTGTTCGACATTCCGTGAAATGTTAAGTGAAGAAATCGAAGGAAAAATAAATAAAATTGTTTATTTCTCTATTAAAGCTTTTATGATATTAAAATTTGGTCTTTGCTCGTTTTATTGAAATAAAATTTACGGGTTTAAATTACGTTTTCATATTGTTATAATCTGATAGAAAGATAGGTGTCTATTCAAAATGGCGACTCGTCTGAAAATTCCCCCAAAATTCTGATACTGCTATAGTAACACCGTAAAAATCCAATGCTTTTTATAATAGCTTTTGTGCCATGGCCGCCATCTTTTATTTATTTATTTATTTATTTTTTTTTTACAAGGAAAAATTGTGTATAATAGATTTTTTTTCTAAACAAGCGAAAAAAGAAAAGGATTTTTTGGTTTGTATTATTGCACACATAGATTCGAAAAAGTTGTCAAAAAAATAAATATACAACAAATAAATGTTATCAAAAGCAAGATAAGTTACTTTTCTACCTAATTGGATATTTTCTAGTATTTTTATTTAATGTAACATGTTTATTCAGCTCGAACAAACATACAGTGTTTACCGATGTATTGGAAAATTTAAAATGGCACCCGAGTCTCTCTTTGAGACGGTAAGTTTGGGAAAATGAGTTAAAAATAATAAACTAGACAAAATACTGCTAGAAACTCGCTCAATATATGTTACCGTTACATAGGCTGACATATATTCGGTGGGTTTTTAACAGTATTTTGCATATTTTTTTTTTTTTTTAACTCCTTTTCCCAAACTTACCGTCTCAAATAGACTCGGTAGCAGTGTCAGAAACCGATTTCAAGAATGCGTAAAAAAAAATTGAATAATTCGACCTCCTATTTTTATAAGCTTATAACTACTTGAAAAATGTAATTCAAACTCTATTTGTTTTGTTCAATTAAAGGAGCAAAGACCAAATTTTAAAAAAATGACAGGTTTAATAGCAAATTATGCAATGTTTTTTTAAATCGGCTTTAAAAAAGATTTGAAGAAAATCAACGAAATTTTACTTTGAGTATAAAAAAATCGATGTAAATTCCAAAATATCACTTGCCTATAAAAAACAATTCAATCTGTAGTTCCATTCTTCATTAAGAATTTATCCATATTTATATTTTAAATTCCATTTATTTTTTAAACGACTATTTGAAAAACGCGCGATCATGGAAGCATTTTTCGAAAAACCCGAAGTAATCTTTCTCCTTGTTTTGAACTACGGATGAACTAAAGAACATAAAAACCACACATTCGCGTTAGGCGTGTAGCCTTGTACCTGGAGAAATGTGTGTTCCCATAGTTTAAAAATAGTCAAATTTTACTCATAAGATTATTCCTTAAAAAAAAAAAAAAAAAACACTCTAGAAATTCTTTTTTCTTTTCTTTTCTCAAAGAAGTACAAACATTTTTGATTTATTATAATTTCATTCTTTTTTTGTCGTGTGAATTTTTTTTTTTTTTTTTTTTTTTTTTTTTTTTAACATCTAAAAAATAAAATATTGAATGAAATAGGAAAAATTGTTATCGTCCATTACTTACTGGACAATATAAGCAGAACATAGGCTTCCAATTAAAAAAAAAAAAAAAAAATCAACATGGTTTTTAAAAAGTTTTACACTTTGGACTTTGCAGGTAAATTTCCAAAAAAACACTTTTCGTTTTAATTTACAATATATTTATTGATCTTTTATCTTCAATTTGTGATATATAAAACTTTGGTACATAAATTATTAAAATTTTAATAGACATTTCAAAATGAGGGGGGGTGAATTTTAAAAAAACGTTTGTCTAAAATATTATATTCAGTTTATTGGAAAGAGAATAACATTTCACATTGACCCTGAAAATATCGTAAAAATTTAACCAATAGAAATATTTTGATAGATTTTTAAAGTTTAAAAATTGAAAAAAAATTAACTCGTAAAATTCAATTGATTTCATTATGTAAAAAAATTGGCTGCATGAAGGCGCGCCAGCACTTTGTAAACACTGTTTTTAAAAAGAAAAAAAATTTCTATTTTTTAAACAACTTTAATAGTTTATTTTGGAAGTATATTCCATAAAGAAAATTAACAACCCACTTTTAAAAGAGAAATTACAAGTTTTTTATATTTTATTCGCACTTCCGTGTTAGGGGTGTCAAAAATTCTGATATATTTGGAGATTCGGGCACCATTTTAAATTTTCAAATACATCGGTAAACACTGTATGTTTTTCGAGCTGAATGAACATGTTACATTAAATAAAAACTCTAGAAAATTATCCAGTTAGGTAGAAAAGTAACTTATCTTGCCTTTGATAACATTTGTTTTTTGACAACTTTTTTGAATCTGTGTACAGTAATACAAACCCGGATTTTTTCTTTTTTTGTTAAAATGTATATCAACTTTAGAGTCTGTAGACTGAAAGTTGACAATTATTGTGTTGGAAAATGTACACACACACATTCACTTATATATAATGAGCAAACGGTTAATAAAATATGTTAAAAGTATTAACTGTTTGCTCATATTATAAGCTCTATTTCCTATTTGGTTTTATCGAGCTTTTATATCTGGCTGAGATAATTTTATAAATATTAATTCTTTAATATTTATAATTTACTTTAATTTTACCATCTTGGATCATTTTGGTAAATTCAATTGTAATTTTCATCTTTATATATCAAAGTAAGTTTTTTTTTTTTTTTATTACATTTTCACCCCAAACAAGGCAAATTGCCACTTTGGTGTAGGGGGCTACTATCAGGGGCAACAACTACTGGGGTACTATGTAGGGATTTGGGCAGCAAGGTGTCGGTTCACGTTACACTTGAACTTCTGCACGTCAGTACTGTTGGGGAAGCAGGGACCTGGAATGGAATTCCAGAGTCTAGCGGTTCTAGGGAAGAAACTATTGGAGTAAAAAGATCTTTTACATCTAGGGATCTCTACAGTGTGGGAGTGGGATTTAGCAGCCTGTCGGGTTTGTCGAGGGTGCTCACGTCGTGGGGGCACAAATGATTGCAGTTCGTCAGAGCATTCACCACTAAAATACTTGTAGAAAAGGCAGAGGGATGCAACATTTCGTCGATGGGACAGAGGCTGAAGCTTAGATGCCAGTTCAGGGCCTATCAGGTTTGCGACTCTCTTTTGAACCTTGTCAAGGAGCGAGAGACTAGTAGCAGATGCACCAGCCCAGATGTGGCAGCAATACTCCATACATGGGCGAATGGTGGCCTTATAGAGGTACAGGATACTTTCAGGTGTTAGTAGTTTTCTAGCACGGTAGAGAGAGCCCACCTTTCTTGCAGCGGCCCTGGCAATGCCTTCAACGTAATTGTTCCAACTCATGTTTCCTGTGAACGTTAGGCCAAGGAGTTTGAAAGATGGACTCTCAGATAAAGAGTCGTTGGCCATTGCTATGGGTGGTAGAGAGGGTTTCTTGTAATTATTGAATGAAACTAGTTTAGTCTTGTCAGCATTGAACGCGACCAACCACTTTTGTCCCCATTCCACTACAGATTGGAGGTCTTCCTCTCGTGTTTCTGCCATTTCTTTAGAAATGTGTTCATTCGTCTTCCTGTCGTGCCTGCCATAGTGTAGTGTCATCAGCATATATACCCATCTCAGAGGCAATGTTGTCGGGGAGGTGATTTATGAATATCAGGAACAGTAGAGGTCCAAGGATAGAACCCTGGGGCACCCCCGCATTTATATCCTATTGTTTAGATGTACGACCGTCGAGGACAACCTGGATTTTTCTCTTATCTAAGAAGGATTTAATTATGTTAAAATTTGTGAATTTCTTTAAATCTTTTTTTAAAGAAAAACGATTTAAAAAAACGAATATTGCATGATTTGGTATTAAAGCTGTTATTTTTTTAAAAAAAATTGGTCTTTGCTCCGTTAATTGAAAAAAAAAAAATTAGTGTTTGAATTACATTTTTCAAGTAATTATAAGCTTCGAAAGATAGGTTGAATTATTCAAGTTTTAATCACGCATTTTTAATGGCGATTTCTGACACTGCTAGTGAAGCATCAGAACAGGTACTACACTTTGATCTTGGCTTGAAGGCCAATCAATTTATCATATGGTAGATGTGACTATTGGAATACCCTGGCCAATTCACCGCTAAAAAAAAAATCGTCCGCATCCATTAAACTTAAACATTGAAAACGAAATGAAACGTAATTTATTTTTTATTACCAGAAATGATTTCCCCTGTTCTCATTTTTAGGAGTCAGTATTTCGTAGGTACGGGCAAAACTGGTGGAATAAAGATCATCAAGGATTACTACACTACCACCTTACATTCATTAACCCTTATCCTCGAGTGGCCGTTGGGCCTTGATAAGTGGTGATTCTCGAGTAAAAAAAAAAAAAAAATAGCATGGTGCTGAAATAACATTATTAGGGAAATTTTTACCTGGTTTCCACCTTAACATTTTTCTTTAAAATGATGGCTTTGAAGGTTTTTTTGAGTATGCTGAAAACGAATATTGCATTTTAATTTTCCACAAATAGTTTTCTGAATATTAAGCAATGTCATTTCTTATGCTATTGCTGGTGGCCATCTTGCTACACGTGTTTGCGTGTAGTTTCTCAGGGTTGCGTTTACACGCACGAGCACACCAAGATGGCCACCAGCAATAACATAAATGATATTGCATAATATCCGGAAAATTATTTTTTTGTGGAAAATTTAAATGTGATATTAGTTTTCAGCATACCCAAAAACCTCAAAAGTCGTCATTTTAACAGAAAATGTTAAATTTGAAACAAAGCCATTCTTAACATGGGAGGGGAGGGCGTTTTGTAGCTATTTCATACTTTCACCTAACAATTTACTAAAATAAAAAAAAATTGTTTGTTTTACAGTCATGTTCTTTTCCTCCTTTGTGGTACGGATTCGAGCCTGGCTGCCTACTACCACTTTTTTTCTTTTTTTTCTTTTTTTTGCTCAACACACACCTCCAAACATCTGGGCAACGCCGGGTACCCAGGCTAGTAGTTGTATCTTAATTCGCTTCAGTTTGTGTCGATTCATTATTGTATTGCCTTCTATAAATTTCTTTTATAAACTCGCTACACAATGCTTCAAGCAAACTACATTAAGTTTTTAATAGAGATTTGATTTTTTTTTTTTTTTTTTTTACATAGTGATCACCACTTATCAAGGCCCGGAAGCCACTCAGGGATAAGGGTTATTGCAAGTACATTACGTTAGTGTGGAGATTTGATGAAGTGTTTACTTAAGGGGGCGGTTCATTAGGAATTAACATTGGACTTGAAGACATCCAAGTTGTAGTCCGGTGGGAAGCAGGCAGACGAAACAGAGTTCCACAGGCGTGCAGTTCTAAGAAAGAAGCTTTGTTCATGGAATCCGCGTTTTGATTTAGGCACAGATATAGAGTGGGGGGAAATATATTTAGATGTTAAACAGCAGATGAAAGAAATGCAACAATTTTAATGCTTAATTCAATGATGGAGAATTAGTTTTATGCGCTTGACACTAGACTCTGAGAGATTTCTTTTTGTGCAAAAGAGAATTGAATGCTGATAGTGAGGTTTCTTTCAGGATTAGTTTTTCTTGAAGTGATTATACCATCCATTCTTGTTATTAGCATAATCTATTTTCAAGTGGCTTTATACCTTGTCTGGAGGGACTCTCTCTCTCTCTCTCTCTCTCTCTCTCTCTCTCTCTCTCTCTCTCTCTCTCTCTCTCTTCAATATTGAACTTTTGAATAGTCAAGTCGCTGCCTGATGATATCTGTTGTTTGATTGAAACAAGTGGCTATTTGTAGCAGCGGGATGTGAGCATGTTTATATAACAATAAACAAGTATTATCAGCTCTTTTTATTGAGCACTATCTAACAACCTCGTTGAATTCATTAGTCCATTACTTTTGAATAAAAAAACCCGAGTATATATATATATATATATATATATATATATATATATATATATATATATTCAGTAATGTGATTGATAATTTAAAATTCAAATTAGAATTAAATTAAAAATCCGTTTCACAAGAAGGAACAACAACAAAATCAATAATTTGTACGATCGTTTCGGAAAACAATGTTTTTATTGTGGTAGACATTAAGCCACGGACAATAGTTTTCACATATAGTATTTTTAACAAACAAAGTTTCCTCATCAGCAAAGTATTGGGAAGGGTTTTTAATATATGTAAAAGACACTATAAATAAAGCTAGCATTAAAAGTATAGGCAGATGTATCTTTTAATTCTTCACCTTTTGAAATCAATTAATCTTCTATATAAATAAAATGAACTCATTTTTTCCCGTGGGATTTTGACCTTAATAGGATAAAAAATCAAGATATTTCATGCAAATACATTATGCACAAACGGCAGAACAATATCTGAGGTTTGTTATAGGCTTATTAGTTCTCAAATTCCTCGATAATCTTAGATTTCTATACTTTTTCTGCTGAGAAGTCACGGCCAAAATCGGTTAAGATCAATGGAAGTGGTAAAATATTTTCTCTCTTAAAAATTCCTCCTCCCCCTGCCACCACTTAACACCGTTTGGAGATCGTTCACAAGGAACAGTTGAGAAGAGAACACCGGTTTGGCTTCGTAGTTCTATCATGTTAAGTTATTTAAAATCACTAAACTAAGCTGCAGTGCTCTGTGGCGTAGTGGTTAGGTTGCTGGACAATTCACATTATATTTTCACGTTCGCGCCGACCTACCATAGTGGTTTTTTTTTTTTTTTTTCCTAAACAACTGGAATGGACTTTTCTTGGTGGCCGAACTGTTAACGTTGCAGATGTTTTTTTTTTTTTTTTTCACACTTTATTTTCCTACTTTTACTCATGACTCCGGGTTTGATCCTTCCTACTTACCTACCATAACATTTTTTAAAACTCCCCCCCCCGTCCCGGAAACAAACACTCGGGCAACGCCGGGTACCCCTGCTAGTAAATAATAAAAATAAATTGCAATGAGCACTTTTCCTTTCCCTGTATTTTAATTGAATTAGTAATTTTGCTATTACATTAAAATACACTCTGCTCTTTAGACTATTGTTCTAATCTCCTTTAAATATATATATATATATATATATATATCTATATATATATAATGCCAGCCACTTTAAGAAACTCATTTCTTATCGTTGAGCACTTTCAGTTGAATTAAAAGTCTGTCAATTTAGCTCTTATGCGCAAATCATGTAATGATTAGATCACTCTGACAGACATTAAAAACATAAAAAAAATGTTTAAAATTCAACAGCATTTCTCATAGTTAACAGTAGCCAAATGGATTAGGCCCTTGCTAGGAGCTAGAGATGGCTTCTGTCACTGGTTTCGAATCTGTCGACTAGTGTTAATCGTGACACCCTGCACTGATGATTCCCGAAAGGATGAAACACTAGTAAATAATTATATATATTTTTAAAAAAAAATCAAGTTAGCAAACTCCAGGTTTGAATCCAAGTAATTTGAATCGGACTCTATGCTTCTGATTGCTGAGTTTGTCAAATCCAGGGCTTTACATTGCGAGTGAAACAGTCGTATTTGCAAGTGATTTTTTTTTTTTTTTTTTTAAGTGGTGACTAGAAATAAAATGTTATCTTTTAGCGTAGGTGTTTTTTCAGCTCATTACTGAATGTAAAATGTGTTTTCAACCTTCATTTATTTATTTATTATCTCTATATAAATAAAATGAACTCATTTTTTCCCGTCGGATTTTGACCTTAATAGGATTAAAAATCAAGATATTTCATGCAAATATAATATGCACAAACGGCAGGGCAGAACAATATCTGAGATGTGTAATAGGCTTATTATTTCTCAAATTCCTCGATAATCTTAGATTTCTATACTTTTTCTGCTGAGAAGTCATGGCCAAAATCGGTTAAGATCAATGGAAGTGGTAAAATATTTTCTCTCTAATAAATTCCTCCTCCCCCTGCCACCACTTAACACCGTTTGGGGATCGTTCACAAGGAACAGTTGAGAAGAGAACACCGGTTTGGCTTCGTAGTTCTTTCATGTGAAGTTATTTAAAATCACTAAACTAAGCTGCAGTGCTCTGTGGTGTAGTGGTTAGCGTGCTGGACAATTCACATTATATTTTCACGTTCGCGCCGACCTACCGTAGTCGTTTTTTTTTTTTTTTTTTTTTTTTTTCCTAAACAACTGGAATGGACTTTTCTTGGTGGCCGAACTGTTAACGTTGCAGATGTTTTTTTTTGTTTTTTTCACACTTTATTTTCCTACTTTTACTCATGACTCCGGGTTTGATCCTTCCTACTTACCTACCATAACATTTTTTAACCCCCCCCCCCGTCCCGGAAACAAACATTCGGGCAATGCCGGGTACCCCCGCTAGTTATATATATATTTAAAAAAAAAAATCAAGTTAGCAAACTCCAGGTTTGAATCCAAGTAATTTGAATCGGACTCTATGCTTCTGATTGCTGAGTTTGTCAAATCCAGGACTTTACATTGCGAGTGAAACAGTCGTATTTGCAAGTGATTTTTTTTTTTTTTTTTTTTTTTTTTTTTTAAGTGGTGACTAGAAATAAAATGTTATCTTTTAGCGTAGGTGTTTTTTCAGCTCATTACTGAATGTAAAATGTGTTTTCAACCTTCATTTATTTATTTATTTATTTTTAAATAAAATGAGTAAAGGCAAATTATTTAAATAAGTTTAATAGAACAATATACTGTTTTTTTTTTTTTTGTTTGTTTTTTAACGAAGATCGCTTAAAAAAAAATCTGAGGAAATTCGAATGTTTATACTTTCAAATTTCAACATAAAATTTGGTGCATATTTAGAATTACAATAAAAGTAAAGAGAAATCTTTGTCATATTCCAAAACTCCTGTGGATTTGGCTAATAACTTTACTATTTGGCTAGTAAACACAAATACTTGCCAAAGTTTAAAGATAAATTTGTCCATGTTCTGAAGACACAAATATATTATTCAGTGAACTTAGTAGTTTTTTTTGCGGTGTTAATTAATATTTTGTTAAAAATTATGTTTCTTAATTTGCGGACAAATTTATTTCACTTTTATTCACTGTCTGGTAAAAAGTCGGTCGAAGAAGGCAAGAGCTGAACTGTTGTGGCTAATTTTAGGAAAAGGTGATTGCATCTGACTTTTAATTCTTTGTCGACTGTGATTTTACTTACGACTAATTGGTTTTGTCAAATAGTTATTGCTATCTTTTAAAGTATTCAAAACACAAAGTTTAAATTTTTCATGAGTTTTTTTTGTAAACATGAGATGCAAACGTTTGCATATATTAACATTAATATTGATATGCCCGAAAAAATGATTGGTAATAAGTCATTCTGTCCACTATGACTATATAATTGCTACAACTACGTACCTAGAAAATGGCGCTATTTTAAATCTGACATAGTGATATCGGTCAAGGAGAAAAAAAAAACAACCTTAGAAGTTAATGTCGCTAATGATGCTGGCTTAAACAGAACTGAGAAGGAAAAGATATGTATGACATGAAAAGAAACTGGAATCTTAGGAAGATCTCCATTCTTTTTTTTTTTTTTTTTTTTTTACATAGGCGTCACCACTTATCAAGGCCAAGAGGCCACTCGAGGATAAGGGTTAAAGAATGTACAGTTGGACAATCATTAATCGTTAATGGAAATTCGGTTAATTTGATAACTTATATGGAACGGTTCATCAAAAACTTGTTTACATTAGACTTGAAGACAACCATATTGTAGTCAGCTGTGAAGCAGGAAAACGGAAGACAGTTCCAGTCGTGCAGTTCTAAGAAAGAAGCTTTGCTCATGGAATCTACGTTTAGATTTAGGCATAGAAAAGAGTGGGGGGAATTATTGATAGTGTTTTCTGCTAGTAATTATAGGAACTGGATTCATGCACAAAACAATTCAAATGTACCTGACATATATACCTGGTGAACAAAGTGCAAGAGAGATTGAAACAATTGCATTTAAAGGAATCATTAGAATCTTAAAAAGGTCTTTCAGTTGGAATTCATCCCTAACTTGAAAAAGAATTGTTTTAATTAGCAATGCTTGTAAAACGTCACTAAAATAGCCATATTTTTTTTTTTTTTTTTTTTTAAGATGATCCATCATCATTTGTATAAAATCACTAAAACCCATACATCAAATGGAAAGAACTTGATTTATCCATAAGTTTATTAATGTGATTTGTTTTTTAACGTTTTTATTGGCGAGATAAAAATAAATATGAATATTGTAAAACCACTTTTTGTGTGTGTGCAATAGGGTAGTTTTGTTTTACGCAATTCTAAAGTATACACTTTTGGGAATTTGGTCAAATTTGGTTTTAATGTCTTTTGAATTATGTTAGAATTTGGTTAGTCCAATAGTTTTGTCCATAATTGCTTATCAAAATTTCACTGCTATGGTTTAATCACAAGGACCCATGGCATAGTGGATAAAGTACTTGATAAAATTCACATGTAAAGTTGTGTGTTGAAGGTTCAATGTTTGGTGTGAGTGACGCAACGTACAATTGCAAATTAGGATTTCTACACAGTCATGGCTGATAAAATGAGAGCATGCTACACCCACCCTGGATTAAATAAAGGAATCTGTTGGAAATTCCGTACAGATTCCCGAGTTTGACAAGATATACTTGAACAAGGTCAGAGGTTAAGATATAACACTCAACAACAGTAGTCTGAAGAATCTAAAAAATATGAATAATGAATCCTCATCTCCAAAAAAGTCTCAAACGTAAATCGATGAAGCCGGTTTCATTTTCAGGAAGTGACTTTTTTTTTTTTTTTTTTTTTTTTTTTTTTTTCCGTCAGCCGTATCAGCTTTTTCAAATAGCAAAACGATTGGCGCTGGGGAAAAAAGTGGGTGTATACTTTTAATACATCTAAAACCAACCTTCTATCTTTACAGCATCAACGCTCTGATCCGCATCGGGCATCAATTAAAATGAATGGCTTTCGTTTTGGGGAGGCTCCATGTTTTGACAAGCTTCTGGGCTTGATCTGAAATGGAACACGTACATCAAATACGTTGCCAAAGTCACTGGAAAAATGGTGGGATCCTTCTATTGATCCAGTAGATATTTCACTGCTGATGCAATTCTTTACCTATATGAGCCAGGTATGTCCAAGGATGGAGTATTGCTGTCACATCTGGGCAGGAGCTGCTAGGAAAATCTTATCCTGCCTTGACAGTTCTGAATAGACTTCCTAGCCTAATAAGGAATGCTCTTTCTCACAGAAGAGACTTGCGAACCTGTCTCTGTTTTATTGTTATTTTCATGGCAAGTGCTCATCTGAGTTCCAATCTATGGTCCCCTCTCACCAAACTTTCACAAGAAACCCTCATTTGGCTGTAAACACTATCAATACTTTCCCCCACTCCTTATCTGTGCCTAAACCTAAACGTAAATTCCAGGAACAAAGCTTCTTAGAACTGCACACCTGTTTATTTACCTGCTTTCCAGCTGACTGCAATTTGGTCATCTTCAAGTCCAATGTAAACAAGTTCTTTATGAGCCGTTCCCCTTAAGTAATCCAATTTAACAAATGTATACTTCTAACGATTACTATGATATTGTCCTTTTGACCAATGTACAGTCTTTAACCCTTATCCTCGAGTGGCCTCCAGGCCTTGATAAGTGGTAATTCCTTTGTAAAAAAAAAAAAAAAAAAAAAATTTTAAAATGTCATTTGTTTAAATAACAGATGTTTTGATGTTAATATAGGATTGAAAAAGAAAATGCATTTACTCATTTAGATTCGACAGTACTCATACCTGCGAAAACAAAAAGGCGTTAATGCCAAAAAAAGATAGTTTCAATCGATTCAATTTTCAGAATGAGTAAAAGTTATTTATAATTGTGATTCACCTCATTCCTAAGTAGTTAGTCATTTTATTATGTTACCTATTGTATCGAGCGGTTTCACTCTTCACGTATAAAATTGTTGGTTGTAAATAACTTGAAAATTTTATCTTTACACTCAGTCATACATATATATACACTAGCGGTCAACCCAGTATTGCCTGGTCATAAAATATACTTAAATATAATATTTTAATTCATACAGATTTCATATCTATTATTACAGAACTAATTCTCTATTGATTATTGTACCCAATATATAAGTGATTTCAAGGTTAAAAATATGACCTAGGTGTTATCAGCTAGAATTGAAACCAAAACATTTAGCATTTTATTCGCTGTCATTTGGCCTAAGGACAGATGGATATCTAAACTTTAAAAATTATCACAGTTAAACATATAAATGTATATTTGCACTTACGTAGAAGAGAACTTTGAGTCAACTTATGCCTGCCAAGTTGCATTTCTTTGAAATTTTAAGCATTTAGCTATTTTTACAAGTTCAAAACCAATTTGAATTTGTTCCACAGGTCCGAATCCCCTATAGATCAAGTTTCAAGTATGTACACTAAAAATTAACAATAGTTTGGCATACACACACACAGAGACAAGATCACTTATAGTGTGTGTGTGTGTGTGTGTGTGTGTGTGTGTGTGTGTGTGTGTATATACATATATATATATATATATATATATTTTTCTTTTTCTTTTTTTTTTTTACACGGTGATCACCACTTATTAAGGCCCGGAAGCCACTCAGGGATAAGGGTTATTGCAAGTACATTACGTTAGTGTGGAGATTTGATGAAGTGTTTAATTAAGGGGGCGGTTCATTAGGAATTTGTTAACATTGGACTTGAAGACATCCAAGTTGTAGTCCGGAGGGAAGCAGGCAGACGGAACAGAGTTCCACAGGCGTGCAGTTCTAAGAAAGAAGCTTTGTTCATGGAATCCGTGTTTTGATTTAGGCACAGATATAGAGTGGGGGAAATTTTTCACAGTGGATTCAGCTAGATTGGTGTTTTTCGTGAAAGATTGGCGAGGGGGGACCAGAGATTGGAGTTCAGACGAGCACCTGCCATGAAAATAACGATAAAACAAGGATAGGCTCGCAACGTCTCTTCTGTGGGAGAGAGGTTGCAGGGTAGAGAAAAGGGCATCCCCCACTAAGCCACAAAGTCTATTTTGTACTCTGTCAAGGCATGATAGGCTGTTTTTGGGCGCTCCTGCCCAGATATATATATATATATATACTACATTTATCTTGGTCTGCTTGTCCGTTACTTTTTCTCAAACTACTGGGCCAATCTGGCTGAAATTTATTTATGGACTTTTGTTATGATAAAGTGCAGCTAACTAAGTATTATGGTATCCGTTTGATGCACAGTTAGGGATTAATAAGGATTAATATTTGATGCAAAAATGAACACAAATGTAACCATATTGGTCCGCCAACAAAGGAAGGGTTGGACCTAGTAATTCATTCTTGTTTGTTCACCCGTTTCTCAATAACCATGCCTTGGATTTTTTTTTTTTTTGAAATGTTGCACAAACATTAGTCATGGTGAAAGTAAATTTTTTCACTTGTGAAGGAGGACGTGCACATGCTCGGTTTGTTTATATTGAAATCAATTTCTTTTGTGTTGATGCCGATTTAGAAACATCTTTTTGAAAAAGATTGTGTTCTTCTTTGTTACATTGGCTCGAACGTTGTGAAAAGGACACTCGGTATGCAACCTGTCGTCCGAGTAATGCAAATAACCCAATCCTCTTAAGGTAGCTGATCACCGATAATCCCATTAATCCTAATCTTAGGGTTACCTTCGGGCCGTGATAAGCAGTGACCTATGAGTATACCATAATAATAATAAAGAAATAACAAAACGGCTGTGTCGCCTCTGTTGCTATGGTGATTTGTTGTGAGGGGATGTGCTGATTATAGCAGCCTCTTCTTCCCCTTCATTACACATCAGAAAAAATAAGTGGCTAATTTTCTCCGCTCTATTTTCCTCTAATAAGTCCAGGTAGACAAATCTGCTATGAATTTTGGGAACCTTAAACTTGTTTAGATTTAGTAGTAGTATTTATTACTATAAAAGAACTAGCAGAGTCACCCGCCATTGTCCGGGGCAAAAGTTTAATATATTACTATTAAAACCTCCTACTTCTGTCTGTCTCTCCCATTCACACAAAAAAACGATTATCAATCCTCATCTTAAGAATACTCATTAACGAAATGGAGTTTATTTTTATACCAGTACTACCTGGTGTTACCTGGGGCCATAAAAACAAAATTGAAAAAGTTTAAAAAAAAAAAAAAAAAATCGTAACATCTTTGTTAAATTTATATTGTTCTACCTTTCTCAATCCATTTCTCTCTTCCCCATTTTTCCTTATCCATCTCAACCATCCATTTTTCACCTGTGCTCAGCCCCATTCCTCTTTATTGAAAATAAGAATGCAAGTCATCCATCTCTCCTTTACGTAAGCAATAACATTGGAAAGAACTGACTACAACCTGGATGTCTTCAAGTCCAACGTTAACAAATTCCTAATGAACCGCCCCCTTAAGTAAACACTTCATTAAATCTCCACACTAACGTACTGTACTTGCAATAACCCTTATCCCTGCAGCAATACTTTGATATACAGATGCTTTAGGATACAATTTTTATAAATATGACGATACATTGTGCGTATATTTACACCCTAAAATATGACTTAAAAAATGTGACGTCAAAAAATTAAAAGCAAAAGTACAAAAGGCAAAGCAAGAAAAAGGTATGTGCATCATAGGCTATGCTGTCTCAGCTCTTGCTCCCTGTCTCCTCCTTCTTCTAGCTCACCTTTGTTAGCCACTCATTCCTGTTTCCATAGTAAGTTGGTTACAATTTTATTTTTATTAATCCTTTCTCTTACATTTAGATTTAAATATTAAGTATTTGTTGTATTATCGGCTTCTAAAAAGGTGTCTGTTGTGTAATGGTACCATAGCACCGTATGTCGATATGTGTACTTGGGCGAAGGGTTCATCATTATGTGTATACGTGTCACTAAATGTCTATCATTGGTTCTTCACTATTTGAACCCTAGCTTATGTTATTGCTATCTATGATATATTCATGTCTAATTGTTTATATGCATGTTTTTTTTTTTTTTTTTTTTTTTTTTTACACAGTGATCACCACTTATCAAGGCCCGGAAGCCACTCAGGGATAAGGGTTATTGCAAGTACATTACGTTAGTGAGGAGATTTGCTGAAATGTTTACTTAAGGGGGCGGTTCATTAGGAATTTGTTAACATTGGACTTGAAGACAACCAAGTTGTAGTCCGGAGGGAAGCAGGCAGACGGAACAGAGTTCCACAGGCGTGCAGTTCTAAGAAAGAAGCTTTGTTCATGGAATCTGCGTTTTGATTTAGGCACAGATATAGAGTGGGGGAAATTTTTCACAGTGGATTCAGCTAGACAGGTGTTTTTCGTGAAAGATTGGCGAGGGGGGACCAGAGATTGGAGTTCAGACGAGCATCTGCCATGGAAATAACGATAAAACAAGGACAGGCTCGCAACGTCTCTTCTGTGGGAGAGAGGTTGCAGGGTAGAGAAAAGGGCATCCCCCACTAAGCCACAAAGTCTATTTTGTACTCTGTCAAGGCAGGATAGGCTGTCCTTAGCAGCTCCCGCCCAGATATGGCAACAGTACTCCATCCTTGGACGTACTTGGCTTTTATATAGATAGAGAATTGCATCCGTAGTGAGATATCTTCTGGAGCGGTAAGAGGATCCCACCATCTTTCGAGCGACCTTGGCAACAGACTTGATGTATGTGTTCCATTTCAGATCAGGAGTAAAGGTCAAACCCAGAAGCTTGTCAAAACATACCTTCATGTGTGTGCGTGATGCAAGGATTTTGGACATACCTTCATGCGTTGTTGATCTTGTCCACCTGGAATTCATTTTGTTCTTGGAGGGGAGGCTGGAACCTGTTTGGATGAATATTCGTTCACTTCCAAGAACGCTGGTTAATTTTTTATGGTTTTTATCCACTTTTCAGGGGTCGATCGCAGAAGAATGGAAAGTGAATATCTTTGCTTGCGTGGTTAATTCTAGATCTCCATTGTGAGACATGTCGGTCCTCTCCCCAGTGAAGGGGGATGATCTGTTAAACCATCCACCCTGCTCAACGTCCAAATTCCAACAATTCTATAATCTCCAGCTAACCTGATCCACGTAACATACATAGATCCGATCAGCTGACCAGATCTTCCAGGAAACTTGGCTGTGATATGATTTACCATATTTTGACAGTTTTTATAAATATTCTTTATATTCATCTCCCGTCCATCTCTCCAGTTAAATAGATAGGTCGAGACGGACAAACAACTACTTCCCTCTGGACTGCTTCCCTCCGGACTACAACTTGGATGTCTTCAAGTCCAATGTTAACAAATTCCTAATGAACTGCCCCCTTAAGTAAACACTTCATCAAAGCTCCACACTAAGGTAATGTACTTGCAATAACCCTTATCCCTGAGTGGCTTCCGGGCCTTGATAAGTGGTGATCAATGTGTAAAAAAAAAAAACAAAAAAAAAAAACTAACAAATACTCTCTTTTGTTCGACCTGTTACATAACACATTTAGTAAGTTTGTTCAACACTTTTAATTGTGTATAATTTTGTAGTTATGCAGATTGCTGAAACCATCTTTTTATGTATGTGTTTTGTATGTATGTATGTGTGTGTTTTGTATGTATGTATGTGTGTGTTTTGTATGTATGTATGTATGTGTGTGTTTTGTATGTATGTATGTATGTATGTATGTGTGTGTTTTGTATGTGTGTGTTTTGTATGTGTGTGTTTTGTATGTCTTAAACTTTTTCTTCTAGGGGATGGGACATCCAACCAGATGTCTGACATTTACCCCTATTTTAGTGAGTCCAACCAAGAGATCTTTTCAGGATTCTAGCCATCCCTTTCAGTGCAATCGTTTGTATTTCACTTGCACTTGGTTCACCGGGTATGCTTGCTATGTACTTTTTAAAGTTCTTTTTCATAAGCCCAGTTGCTCCTATGATGACTGGTATAATTGAAACGTCTTTTAATTTCCAATTTCGTTTCATATCATACATAAGTCCTTGATACTTTGTTATCTTTTCCCTCTCAACTCTGTTAAGCCCTGTATCATTGGGTACACTGACCTCTATTACGGTCGCTTTTTTGTTTGCTCTGTCCCAAATCACTATATCTGGTTTAACAGCTGCGTTTTCAAGATATGTAGCAGTAGGGATTATGTAGTCATAGTGAATAGTGTAGTTGTCATATGTGTATGTGTTTTTATGCATCACTAAGTAAAAGATTCTTATGGAATATTGAGATACCTGCCCCACTATTGGCCCTTTTTTTTTTAGTTACCGTATTGTGTGTGTGTGTGTGTGTGGTAATCTTGCTTCTCTCTTTTGCCTCACTTGCATCCTGTATGCTAGTGCTCACCTATGTGATGAGTACGGTTCTGCTTTGTATTGGTTTTATTAACGGTTATTATTATGCATCAATTTCTATGTCATTGCTGTTGTCTTTATTTTTCCTCATTCCTGATTGTTGATTGTATTTTGAGCTTGTTTTGAATAAACCAAAAGAATTTCTTCAAAACAATCTCAAATTATAATCAACAATCACTAAAGAAAGATAAATACAACAGTAATGACACAGAAATTGGTGTATAATTAGCGGGGTTACCCGGCATTACCCGGGTGTTTGGAGGTATAAAAGAAAAGTGTTAGTAGTCAGGCAGGCTCGAACCCGTGACGCGAAGGTGGAAAGAAAGTGAAAGAAAGCGTGACATTTTACCGCTACGCTACGAAGCCAAAGGAAGTGAAAAGCGTCCAAATTTAGTGATGTCAATCAAAAAGTTGACTTGCTAAGTGAATGAGTTCACGCAGGTGCAGAAAATAAACGTTGGCTGAAGGCCAGTTCAGCATTCTGCTGTTTCATTTATTGGTTTCTGCAGGACGTTGGGGAAAACAAGCTCGCCCGAAAAAGGGGAGCTCTCAAATGAATAGCAATTGTCTGATATGAAGGGTACTCCCCAGATTGATCAAAGCTGATTGCCTTCAAACATGCTGGCCATGAAGGCCAATGAGCTGATTTGATTCGATTCTTCAGTTTCGCTTTATTTATACGAAAAAGACAAACACTGAAAACCATTTTTTTTTTTTTTTTTTTTTTTTAAGAACTTGCTCCAAATAAATGTAGAGATGACTATTCGCAATCTAGTGAGTATATAAAAAATTCTAAATTAAAATCCCCCCCACCGAGATCCCCCCCCCCCCAAAAAAAAACACGCGCAACCGTTTTGGCTTTTATATATAATAACTAGCGGGGGTGCCCTGTGTTGCACAGGTATTTGAAGGTGTAAAAGAAAAAAAAAACAGTGTTAGTCGTGTGTTAATGGGAGTGTTTTAATGAATAGCAATTGTCTGCTATGAAGGACATTCCCCACAGTGATCGAAGCTGATTGCCTTTCAAGACGTGCTGGCCACAGAGGGCAGCGAATTCGCTTTTATATGAAAAACACCAAACATGTGACAGAACGGAATAGCGCGAACTATATAAAAGTCAATCAAAATAGATCTAGAGACGATGTCCCTTTGCAAATCGTAGGTATTATGATCTAGGGTGTACATAAAAAGTTTAAGACAGCCCCCCCCCCCCCCGAAAAAAAAAGCCTGTTTGGTGGTCCTCAACTGGCCTCGTCCTTTAGTTTTTTTTTTGTGTTTTTTTTTTTTATGCAGGCGAAACTATGGCGGTGAAGTACTGTCAACAAATGAATGAAATGCATCCAAAATTTTGACAAAAACACTCAGCATTAATCAACAGGAAAGGCCCAATTCTCCTCCATGAGAATGCCCCACCACATGTTGCTAAACCGATCCTGGCAAAGTTGAACAAATTAGGCTACGAAACTCTGCCTCATCCGCCATACTCTCCAGCCCTCTCACTTCCCGAGTACCACTTTTTCAAGTATCTCTACAAATGCTTCAAAAACCTAAGCGATATCAAAAACGCCTTCAGTGACTTAATCGCCAGTCAAACATAAGATTTTTACGTTACTGACATAAATACACTTGTTTTGCGTTGGCAAGTCTGCTGATTCTGCTAGTGTTTATTTCGATCAATAAATTTTTGTTTAAGATCTTTCTACTCCAATAGTTTCTTCCCCAGAACCGCTAGACTTTGGAATTCCATTCCAGGTCCCTGCTTCCCCAACTGTACTGACGTGCAGAAGTTCATGTGCAACGTGAACCAACATCTTGCTGCCCAAATTCCTACATCGTACCCCAGTAGTTGTTGCCCCTGATAGTAGCCCCCTACACCAAAGTGGCAATGTGCCTTGTTTGGAGTGAAAATGTAATTAAAAAAAAAAAAAAAATGTTCATATGAATTTAAGACTAAAAACTGCAAGAACTTTCTTGTCAACTTGATATTTACTTAAAAAAAATAATTAAGATATTTTTTTAGTATTAATGCAATTTTTTCAATTTTTAAATAAAAAAAAAAATTGAGGTATTTGTTTAACAAAATTCAAAATACAAAGAAACAGAAGATGCTGTTTATAACGGATTTGTTTTTAAAGTAAAAAAAATACATGAAATTAAGATGTATTTTGTAAACCTTTCATCTTTGCTGTTTCTGATTCTAATAATATGACCATCTGCTCCTCATTTTTTTTTTCTTTTTTCTTCTTCAGTGTTTGAAAGTTTGGGTGGCTGTTAGATTTCCCCACCTGAGAAGCTGCTCCCCCCCTGCGTTAGGTGGGGTATGGCTTATCAGTATCACCGTGACCAAGTCTACGACAGTGCAAGCAGCGATACAGAAGATTATTCAGAAACTGAAGATAGAAGAAAAACTTGCATTAAACGGACAAGGTAACTACTTTAAAATTTTGTTACTCTAAAAAAATTGTTTTTCAAATAATTATGATTTTCTAAAACTTTGAAATATGGTCATCCTATGAGTCTGAAGATTCTATTGTTGGCGTCGGTTTCCCTGATATTTTACTTGTCAGAATTCTTTCTAGAAAGACATTGGGGATTATGGGAGGGACCACATGAAGGGTGCCAACATCCTAAGGGAAAGTGATTTTTTGTGGGGCGAACTGGATTCAAACTTGGAACTCAAGTCAGTTTGTGTTGTTAACCATTAGACGACCCTCATCTTTAAATGGACAGGGGAACTAACTACTTTAAAAATATTTGTTCCACAAAAAAATTGTTTTTCAAATAATTATGATTTTCTAAAATTTTGAAATTTATTGATTTTAAATCCATATCGACGAGGTTTTATTTTGTTTGAAAGAACTTTTGGTTCTTGTACAGAATTCTCCCTACATTAACAAAACAAAACTAAAGAAAAATGCGTATGATGTATATACCTGTGACAAAACAAAAAATATTACATTCCAAAAATCATGTAAATAGATAAAGTAGTTTTATTTTTGTAAAAAAAATCATTTTTAAGCGATTAATGTGAATTTGTTGGCATTACAACAAGAATCTCGCAACTGTAAATTATTGTTGAGTTTTTTTTATTTTTATTTTTTTTTTTTAAAGATTTTCAAAATAGCAATTCAAAACAGTCGCTCCTCGATTACTCATAAAATTTGATTTTCTTATTTAAAATTACCTGATGAAATTTCATGATTTTTTTTTTTTTTTTTTTTGGAAGAGGATATTTTCGTTAAATCACAGATATGTACATCATAGAGATGCTTCATTTTTTTTTTTTTTTTTTTTTTTTTTTTTTTTTTAATATACAGAAAATTCTGGACAAGCTCTAAACTTTTCTTTGAATCAAATACAGTTTTTTATTTCTGTTTCTTCAGCATTTTTTTTTCCCCTCACCACTGAAGCCAGGACAATGTTGGGATCGCGTTTTATGTTAACTTAGGCATGCGTCTTGTCCTGTGCAGTTCTAGGATCCACCTTTCCCCAGTCTTTGCCTTCTCCCTTTGAGGAGTTTCTTGCGATCGCCTGTCTACCATTTCTCCCACCCTTCGCTCTCTTATTTTACTCTTTCCCCTTTACTTATTGACCTCCTCCAACCCTTTATATATGTTAGTCACCTTTGTGACATCATCCAGTGTGCATGATAACCTGCAATGTTTATAAAGAGTCTTCTCCTCCTCCTCCTCCTCCTCCTCCATCCACCCACATTATTTTCTCCTTCTCTTGCCTATTTTCTCTCCCTCCATTTTTTTTTTCCTTTACCTCAGCTTTTCCTCTTTCTCCTCCTCCTTTTCTGACCTCTGTGACACCACATGACCCACACGGACAAGCCACGGACTCCAGACGTCGTGTGCCGTGGATTTTTCAATCTATCTTATCTTATGGTCGTGTCATTTTCCTACTGGCAACCGCCGATGGGGACGCATGGGTTCATGAGTTAAAAAAAATAAATAAAATAAAACAAAAAACAGAAAAAAAAAAAAACTGACACCGATGCTTCATATGTCGGTTGGACTGGGGGGGGGGTCTCATCAACCTTCTATGTGCAAAGGCCAACTTCTACGACCTGTGGAGGCTGGGTGCAACTATTGCCGTTGGTCCATCTCCCTATCTCCATCGAGGACATCCAAGTGACCAACTGCTCTCGGTCGTATCCAAAATCCAACTGTCCACTTAGGAGTTCAGGATTCAACTAACTAAACGTCCAATTTAACTCCCACTCCCTGTCAAGTGTTATTCCTACTATTCCCTTGACTCGCAGTAACCCTCATCCCAAAATGTCTACTGACCCATTGTTCTCTACCTATCGGTCACCTGGTCACACCCTAATTTAAACCCTACCCTTATCTCTTTGTTTCCGTTAAGAACCATTTCCTATCCATTGCTATTGATGAGTTCTTTAATTACTTGCTAAACTTCCTTTTCTTTTGTCATCCTTTCTTTTCCTACCCCCCCCACCACTCAACGAACCTTGTGTCACACTCCTTCAACCATTTCTCTTATCGTTCACCCTTTATTCAATTTTTGTGACATCATCCAGTGTGCACAATAACGTGCAAGCAAAAAATTATTTTCGTTATTTAACGATTTTCAATTTACTCTTTTTTTTTCTGCATTGGAACTATAATTCGATCGTTTCTATTGTCTAGATTCCTATCTACGATGTCTTCTGGGAATGCAATCCATTGAAATATCACAAAAGCATGGAAAGCTCGAGTTTGGCCGATCAAATATTGATGACGTGTATAACATTTTCATGTGCTTTTTTTCAAATATCGGAAACTACAACCAATTATCAGATCAAAATTGTCTGCTATCATAATATTTACACGCGCACACACATCTATACTTCTATGCATGTGTTCTTTGTGTATTCATATTCATATTAATAACACTTCTTTCTATTTATTAAGGTATTTATTTGCTTCCCCACGAAAGTATATCGATGTACAAATTATAAGAATGTTTTTAAACTGGCAAGTGGACTTCTCCTCTCTGAATGTAAACGTTTTTTTTCCTTCTAGTTCTCTAGGTCCTCCTCGCTCGAAACCATGTCTGGTGAACCGCATTAGGTCTTTGAGTCTGGAAGGCCGCAGCAGTGATAATGAAGCTGTTGACCTGGCTCAAAATCAGATCAGTCGTAGCCCCTTTCCCTGGGGTTACCACAGTATCTGTGTTGGCGGTCCAAGGAACCTATCACTCCAGTGCCAAATTGATAAGCTCAAGTCCTACGAGCCGGAGTCTGACACGTCCGTATCGAAGAACATGAGCTCTCAAAGTGGAGAGCGCATTACCCTCGTGGTCGATGATACCCGTTTTGTTGTCGACCCAGACTTTTTCAGAGCTCAGCCCAACACTATGCTCGGCAGGTTGGTTAAAAATGAAATTTTTTTTTCTTTTGTTTGTTCTTTTTCTTAACTAAGCTTTTTGGAACAATTTTTGATGCTTGTGCAGAATAAGGACAGTTTATATAAAATGCTGGAATGTGCTAAATGAAAGTTTTGTGAGATTTCGGAGCCTTCTGGCAATATCCATACACTACTCAGACCATTCTAATGATAGCATAATTCTTATACTGCATAAGTACCCTTTTTTTTTTTTATATTACTAAGCTTTACAAAACAATTTTTTCTTGTAAAATATGCATGTGATATTATCATACACCCCCGTGATCAAGACTACAAGGAGAGATGTGCTTGATGACAATAAAACAGCATTAAAGAAAGACACGAAAATCAATGGATCCATTGTATCATACAAAATGATGCCATTAACAGCAAGACGGGATTGAGATGGAGAAATACAAAAATCTACATCTATCGAGCTGTTTTGCGCACCATTTTACTGCATCGCTGTAAAACCTGATCAATGACCTATGAAGGTTAAGTTAAAAAATTCAGTACTCAAGACGTCGGAAGTGAACTCGGACGTGTTCGATGGACAAATTTATCTTTAGTTGACCTTTGACAACTAAATATTTTCGTTTACTAGCCAAACCCACATGATTTTTAGAATATGACATCTTCGTTCTGTGACGAGTATGTACATCATTTCTAAATATACAACAAATTTTCATGTTGATACTTGAAAGTATAAACATTCTAATTTCTTCATTTTTTTTTTTTTTTTTTTTTTTAAACAGCCTTCGTTAAAAAAAAAAAAAAAAGTATATTGTTCTATTATACTTTTATTGTTTAAATAATTTAACTTTGTTCGCTTTATTAAAAAAAAAAACGTTAAAGATATTTTTCAGTCTGTGGTGAGCTTTGAAAGATTGTCAGTGAAAGAAATACAATCGCCAAAAGATAAGCGTTTCATTATTTCTAGTCGCCACTTTGAAAAATCGCTCGCAAATGCGACTGTTTTACTCGCAATATAGAGCCCTGCTCAGTGTACCTAAATATGGACAGAAGTCACTAAGCATGAAACGTAATTAAGTTTTTGATAACACGAGAAGTGTTAATAAAAAAAACTTTCATACATTAATTATGACAAAATTCTATAAAACTTGTGAAAGACATATTTCAGAAAGACACCATTTATAGAAATGTAAATAATAAAAATTCTTTTTTTTTCCTCAATAACAAGTGTTAAAACAATATTTATTGAAATATGAAAAAATTAAAGTTTTTTTTGTTGTTTGTTTCATGATAGCAATGTTTAAACTAAATTAATTTTTTGAAATATGAAAAAATTAAAGTTTTTTTGTTGTTTGTTTCATGATAGCAATGTTTAAACTAAATTAATTTTTTGAAATATGAAAAAATTAAAGTTTTTTTGTTGTTTGTTTCATGATAGCAATGTTTAAACTAAATTAATTTTTTGAAATATGAAAAAATTAAAGTTTTTTTGTTGTTTGTTTCATGATAGCAATGTTTAAACTAAATTAATTTTTTGAAATATGAAAAAATTAAAGTTTTTTTGTTGTTTGTTTCATGATAGCAATGTTTAAACTAAATTAATTTTTTGAAATATGGTTTTGTATTTCATTTCATGACAGTCTACTTCCAGCGTCTTAAAGTTGAGTACTGAATGTTTTAACTTAACCTTAAAGTGTTCGATCATTATTGTTTGCGTCGTATCATTTGTGTTTGTTGGAAGTAGTTCATCTGAAATGCTGTTAAGAGATTTTCGCTGGTTTGGTCATATTCTTCGTCATCACTTTTTTTTTTTTTTTTACAAAGGGGTCACCACTTACTAGGCCCAGAGGCCACTCGAGGATGAGGGTTATCGAGTGAACAATAGTCAATGGGATAATTTCTTAGTAATCGTTATTAGTAGAACGTAATAGGTAAATTGGAATTATTTAATGGGACGGTTCATCAAAAATTTGTTTAAGTTGGACTTGAAGATAACCAAATTGTAATCAGCTGGGAAACAGACTAATGGAAGTGCAGTTCTGAGAAAGAAGCTTTGTTCATGGAATCTACGTTTCGGTTTAGGCACAAATAAAGAGTGGGTAAAATTATTGATAGTGGTTTCAGCTAGACGGGTGTTTTTCGTGAAAGATTGGTGAGGGAGGGGGGACCATAGATTGGAGCTCAGACAAGCACTTACCATGGAAATAACAATAAAGCAGAAACATGCTCGCAATGTCTCTTCTGTGGGAAAGAAGTTGCAGGGAAAAAAGGGCATCCCCCACTAAGCTACAAAGTCTATTTTGAATTCTGTCAAGGCAGGATAAGCTGCTTCTAGCAGCTCCTGCCCAGATATGGCAACACTACACCATCATTGGACGTACTTGGCTCTTCATCCACAAAGTCATCGAACCAGCCTCTCCATCACGGTTATCAAAAACAATTTGGAGGTCAGCTGAAAATCTGGTTCAGAAGAGTGAAACATGATATGGAGCTGATCCTAGGCCGTCGTCTCTATGGGGTTCGTTGCTGAAATTATGATTAACTAACATTTGTATCTGCTGTTGCGGTGGCCTGGTCAGCATTTGTTCGGGATGTGGCAGATTCTCTGAATGGAGCCGGCCTAACTGCTCCATAGTGAATGTCGAAACGAGTAGTAATTCCAAAGCAGACCAAGGAAAGCAGCTACTAGAGTAGTGAAGGACTGGGTTTTGCTACTTGTCGGGTTAGTATTTTTGTTGAGGCAGAACAAGTGCATAAAGTTTGTTGGAGCACATTCCATGAAAATAAGCATAGGTGTGATAGCAAGAATTAGGAATGGATTAAGTTAAGAGATCTTCTGCCATTGCTACCACTGTCGACCAAATAGTTTAAATTAATTATGAAACTGATTAATACATGCAGTAGTTATGTATACCTGATGCCTTTTTGGAATAAGAACAAAAATCAAAAAATTTAATGTCAGTTAAAAGCCGTGTTACCAACGTAATTGTTGTGTCGAAATTAGAAATAGATTACCAGCAGAACTCGTGGAAATTCCATGGAATGAGAAATAATATTTAATTAACAAATGTTTTGATAAAGCTAATATCTTTCTGGGTAGTGCAAAAAATGAGGGTTTTTTTTGGGGGGGGGGGTTGCAGGAAAACCAGTAATATGCACGAAATATGTTTAACTTTTCTATGAAAATAGTGTCCATTGTATTTTAAATACGAGATAAATTAATAAGTACTAAATAGTATTCAGAAAGTAATATTTTGTGCAACATCTTTAATTTACTCCTTTAGTCCAGCATCTCTTGTCGGACCATCCTTACTGTTTTTTTTTTTTTTTTTTAACTGTTTCTTTCAAATGTTAATTTTTTTTTAATTTTTTTTTTTTTTTTAATTTTTTTTTTTTTTTTTTAATTTTTTTTATTTTTTTTTTAATTTTTTTTTTTTTTTTTTTAATTTTTTTTTTTTTTTTTTTTATTATTAACATGTTTTGTTTTGGTATTGTCTTGGATTCTTGTCTTGAATGTAAATGCTTATTAATACTGATTCTGTTGTTTTTTTTTTCTTTCTCAAGAATGTTTACCTCTTCCCTCGAAAATAATTTTACCCGGCCAAATGAACGAGGAGAATATGAAGTTGCTGAGGGCATCTCCTCTACAGTATTCCGAGCAATCTTAGTGAGTATTTCCTCAGCTTTCTTCTGTTGTATTTACATTTAATGCACACTCGGGATTTTCCACTTGTTTTCTTTAATTCAGGGCTTGATTTCAACACTGTTATGTAGTGTGTGTGTGCGCGTATATGTGTGGATTTGTGTATTGTCTAGTGGTTGGATTGTATGAGAGTGTTATACGTGTCATAGTCATGTATATGATGTGTGTGTATATACATGCGTTCGTCAATAACCATCCACCATTGTGATCGTCTAACCTAAAGTATGTGTACATTTAATTACATTTCGTGACGGACAAGAATCTTTACAACACAAAGGACAAGTAACGCTTATTTGGGCTTTCAACATCTGACCAATCGAGAACATATTTGGTTCATCTTTCGTCTTGTTTGACGGGAAGCTGCAATGGAAATTCTCCCCAAGAAATAACGGAGCCTCTGGTTTTATTTTCGGTAATATTTTTATTCCAGAGTGTTTTTTTTTTTTTTTTTTTTTTTTTTTTTTTTCACCCCTTTTGGAAAGTTGCAACGCTCATTCTGAATATCACTATTTCTGATTCCCTCTACTTGAAACCATCACAATCTGAAGATCGTCTGTCCCTCTCTCAACTCTGACTGACTCAACTAATTTCCATGTATCCCAAAAAGATTATCTCTCCTTGTAAATGATGTTATTTGTATACATTACTAACATAATCATGTTGTATGCATGCACAAATGTACATTTATATATTTAAGGATTTTCATTTTTTTAAGGTTTGTAGATATGAAGATGTACGTAACTCGGATGATGATGTGAATATGTTTTTTTTTTTTTTTACATGGTGGTCACCACTTATCAAGGCCCGGAAGCCACTCAGGGATAAGGGTTATTGTAAGTACAGTACGTTAGTGTGGAGATTTGATGAAGTGTTTACTTAAGGGGGCAGTTCATTAAGAATTTGTTAACGTTGGACTTGAAGACATCCAAGTTGTAGTCAGGTGGGAAGCAGGCAGACGGAACAGAGTTCCACAGGCGTGCAGTTCTAAGAAAGAAGCTTTGTTCATGAAATCCGCGTTTTGATTTAGGCACAGATAAAGAGTGGAGGAAATTTTTCACAGTGGATTCAGCTAGACGGGTGTTTTTCGTGAAAGATTGGCGAGGGGGGGACCAGAGATTGCAGTTCAGACAAGCACCTGCCATGGAAATAACAATAAAACAAGGATAGACTTGCAACGTCTCTTCTGTGTACGTAACTCTGATGACGATATGCATGTGTATGAATATAATAATCACTACTATATATTGGGTACAACATAATAATAAGAGTATTAGCTCAAATATGAAATCTGCATGAATTAAAATATATTTTATGATCGGGTAATGTTAAATAGAATGTTTGTACGAGTTTCTTTAACTAATTTCATAGTGTGACAAAAGGTCAAGTCAAAGCAGTATGATAGCTCCGGTTTAAAGTCAGAAAATGGTCAAATTTAACCGCCTATCTCCAGTCGTAGTTGAGAAGTAGTTTTATAATTGGACCGTATGCTAGTAGGTAGAGATGCCGATTCGAATGAATTTTGAGTCTAAGTGAATGTCAAGATAATCAGCGAGGAACGGAGATAGATCCAGTACGAGTAAGGCGATAGGAGTTCAGAGGTCATGACAAAACGCTCTGTATTGAATTGCAGGATGGAAATTGTGACGCGTGTTCGACTCTGGTTTAAAAATTTCAATTATTTTTGCATTCCAGGATTATTACCGAACCGGCATGGTCCGTTGTCCGCCAAGTATATCTGTCCAGGAACTACGTGAAGCGTGTGATTACCTTCTCATTCCATTTGATTCCGATACTGTCAAATGCCAGAATCTTCGTAAGTATTCTGCGTTTTAGTCTGGGGTTCTTTAATTTGTTTAGCTACAATTATGATTATTACAGATCCAGATTCGACAAAGTTTCATATATATTAAATTTGTTTTAGTGCTAATGTTTTTTTATTACAATTAATCCACTTTTATGTCTAATATTCTACTTGTTCCTTGCTTAATGTGTTCTGCTTTAAAAAAAAAAAAGCCCTAATACAATTTTGGGCACTGGGTACAGTTTAATAGACATTAAAAAATGAAAATATCATAAAAGGTTATATTGTACGTATTCGTTTTGAACTGAAGATCTCTGAAAAAAATTTTCACTTAATTTGATCGAGTAGGGTTTTTTTTTTTTTTTTTTTTTTTTTTTTTTTCAGCAGAAAAACACGTTTTTATGACAGCACATTGAAGGTGGACATCTTTGAATTTTTTAAATTTTTGTTTGGATTTTAGAACATGCTACGGGGAGATAACTCAATTTAAAGTGCCGGCACTCCCTCCCCAACTTTAATACTAGCTTTTCTTCCTAAAAATCAAACCTTTTGCTCGGTATCATAACAAATTGTTTTTTCACTGTAAAAAAAAAAAAAAAAAAACTATTTGATGAAATTAAGTGAAATTTCTTTTCAGAGAACTTCATTCCATAACGAATACATACAATTTAAACTTTTTTCGATATTTTCATTTTTTAATGTCTTCATTAAACTGTACAAGTATCCAATTTTGGAAGGCCAAACTGCTTTAAAAAAAAATGAAATAAAGCCAATCTGGCAACTCTTGACAAGAATATGAAAGTGACCTCCTTTTGATGTAGATTTGTTTTCAAATATATGATCATTGTTGTAATGCTGTGAGAAAGACACTTGATAATTTCGACGTGCTGCGGCTCTTTACCAAAGAAAGAAGTCAGTGAAAGGTTCTTTATTTATTTTTTTTTGTCCTGTTTCCTTTGAATGTTCTCTTTTTTTTATGTATCTGCTAAGAGGTGCTGGAATGAAGGAGTAAAGATAATCTCTTACAATGTGATTTTATTATTCGTATTGAACTATGTAGCACAATATTACTTTCTGAGTATTTATTTGTACTTAATGTATATCATTTGGGTCAGTTCTTTTTGGCCAGAAATTTGGCTGTTAAGGGGTCAAAGTTCAACGATTTGATCTTTGAGAACTCTTCCAAACTCCTCCACTAATTTTGGGTCTAAACACTTGAAATTTTAGATATAAGTTCCTTTGACATGGATTTAACTTAACTTGATTTAAGCCCAAAACAACAAATGTTAAGGGGTCATAATAGGGGTCAAAGTTTTAAAAAATTTGACTTCTACAGTCTCTACCAAATTACTCAGACAATTTCTGGACTAAACATTTGAAATTTTACATAAAGGGTATTCAGAGATAGGGCAAGCTTTTTAATCGGTTTGGGTCGAAACTTTGAGCTACCAATATATAAATGTATGCATGTTTGCATGTCTGCCTAAAACTTTCTACAGAGGCGACGGATTTTCACAAGATCAGTATCGTTTTGAAGCTCGGACCTTCATAACGACAAATACTGTAAAATTGGCTAAAAACATTAATTTCTTCACCCTCAACTGTGCACTTTTCTACAGGAAGGGGTCGCTTTTTTCACCAATATTTTCGAAAGTCATCCCCTCTTTTCGATTTTCTAGCCTTAATTTAAACCTATGTCACTTTCGGTTTTGCGGTGGTTGTAACAGCAAAGACGTCACGTTTTTTTTCCCCGTTCTTTCACAGTATGGGTTCGAGCCTCCTTCCGCCCTTTTTTTTTTTTTTTTTGCTCAACTCACACCTCCAAACACCCATGCTAGTAGACACTATTTTTAAAGATATAGAAATTTTAATAAACTCATATTTACTGAGTGTTATTGGTTTTTCTGGTCAAAAAACTTATATTTTGTGTTATCCAAAAAAATATCAACTTTATCAAAACACTTGCTGATTAAATGTTTTTCAATTTATTTATTGCAAACTATTATCCTCATCTTTTTTAGTTGTTTCAATAATGAATTTCAATTGAATAATATATATACCATTTGATACGAACCCGACCATGGAAGATCACATAATAAATGAACATGAATTTATAAGACTAAAAAAATTTAACCTTGATCACCCTTCGGGGTCCGTGGCACAGTGGATAGAAACGTTGAATCTCTATGGTTCCAGGTGAGAATTGTGTGAAGATGGCGGTTTCAATCCTACCCAAAGCCGGCCAGAGGCTTACTTGGCCAAAACCTGGTGAGACAACAACAACTATGGAAGGCAGTAATTGCCGAGAATGCAGTTAGGAGATTCGGAGTTCCTATCCCGTCGGGGTTACCACCTGACGAAGACCAGAAGAATAGTTGGCCGAAACGTCGTGAAACAACTAAAACGATGAGGATAACAGTCCACAATAAATAAATTAATAAATAATACTCATCTCAATAATGAATTCCAATTAAAATGTTTTTCATTCCGTGGAATTTCTGTGGATCTTGCTATCTATTTTAATCATGTTGATAACGTTTTTGACGTTTCATTCTTTCCACCTTTTTAGGTGGTTTACTTCATGAGTTATCAAACGAAGGTGCTCGACAACAATTTGATGAGTTTTTAGAAACTCTGATTCTGCCGCAAATGGTGGCCTGTGCAAAGGTTAGTTTTAAAATACAAGTTTTTGTTTAAAATTTTTTTTTTTTTACCAAGTATACAAGATGCCTTAAATAAGTTTAAAGACTTTTTTTGTACAGGCATTTAAAACTGTCGTAGACTCTTGAAAATTCAGTATGTTATTGCTATACATCTTATGAAATGACTGACCGATTTTTATGATTTCAGGTTCAAATGAACAGCTACAGCAGGAATTCAAATACACCCTACTAAAGCCTGATTGTTACAGCTGGTAAATTTCAAAAACGCAATATGGACATAAAGAGGACACAATTTACAAGAACGATATGCAATAAAATTCTGTTTTTAAACTTGAAAAAATGGCATAGAAACGTATGGAATGCTTCAGACTGCTTTTGGACCATCTTGCATGAATCTAGCATCAGTTTTTGAGTGGCATAGGAGATTCAAGGAAGGCAGGGAGTCTGAAAGTTGATGACGGGTGTGGGAGGAGTAAGGAAGGCAGAACAACAGAGTTGATTGGCCAAATAAAGAATTTCATGAATAAGGACCGTCGTGTGTTTGTAGAGATAATAAGAGCACAGTTTCACGTCGGTGTAGGGGCTGTAAACACAATTATTTGCAAAGAAGATGTGGAAGATTTGCACAAAATTTGTCCCACGGGTGCAATCCACAACTCCATCCTTGTCCCAAACTATTTGACCAAGACGGTTCCTCATCCTTCCTATAGTCCAGATCTTGTTCCGTGACTTTTGGTTATTCTTTCAACTCAAGGAAAACCTTCGAGGCTGTCGTTTTGAGACAACCGAGAAGATGAAAAAGGTTGTGACGAGCTTCATTAACACGTTCATGCAAGAGGACTTCCATGGGGTCTTCCAGAAGTTGTTGGAGCGGTACAAGTGCATTGCAGCTGGAGGAGATTACTTAGAAGGGGACTAGAGTTTCATGTGTGTACTATCAATAAGTGTCCATATGAAAAATGTCTGGAAACTTATTGAAGGTATCTTGTATTTTCAGATCTTGTATCAAAAAACATAGGTACTCCTATATGGAAGGAACAAAATTAAAAAACGAAAGATTAAATTTAAAGTAAAACAAATTGTTACATTGTGTGTGTGTGTATATGAATATGTTCCATTAACAACGTACATGTTGAATAGTGGGGTTTATATTTTATCTGTATATTTATGTACGTGTAAATGCGTGTATGTATATATGTCGTATCATTTAGTTGATCGTCTAGTGTGTATATTTTAACATTTCTGCAACAGTTCTAACAGGAAACGATTGACGTGGACATATCGAAACAGCTGTAGACCAACAGTTATTTTTAACAGCTGTAAATAACACAACACATAACTGGGTTATATACGAACATCTAATTTCATGATTCCAGACGGCATCTTCAGAGATTACATCTTTACATCTTAGCTGCCTGAGAAAACGCTGCTCCCTGTGTCATGGAGAGACCAACACCCCCTTGAATGGTCTGTTCTCTCTGATGTTCAACTGATTAGAATCTCCCCAAATCTACATCTCATCACATGTCTCAGACCAACAGATGATGTAACTTCAATCTAGTTATCTGTTTACGCAAACCAAAAATCATCAATCCAGTGACCCCGCCGTCGCTCGAATCAATAATAAATGTTTTGGCCCTGCCTACCACAGTTAACAGATACTATGCTATGATCACAGCCAAAGGGTCACATTACAAAATAGTATTTATGCAATTGTCATGTCGCAAATAGTAACGTATCCAAAAATCATAGAAAACGATAAAGTAGAAAAATAATGAAAAACAATTTTCGATTAAGTTTATATGGGGAACAAAATTTGTCCGCCATTTTGAATTCCATTTGTCACATGACGTAAGCAACATAACTTAATTATCTCCCCTGCCAACTTATCTCTTTATTTTAGTAAACGTAATATAGTGAATTCTCTTCATTTCATAAATTATTTTTGTACCTTATCGTTTTTCAAAATCTTTTGATATGTGACTATTTGCATCCAGACAATTATGTGGATACCGTTTGTTTTACTTGAAATCCAATATTTAAATTCATTCGTTCAATATAGAAGCACCCAAAAATAAAATCCTGTATGATGTACATATCTGTGATAAAACAAAAATATCATATTCAAAAAGTTACATTATTTTTAAATGATTAATAGGAATTTGTAGGCATTACAACATGCTTCTCGTAAGTATGAAGTATTGCTGAAACATCTCGCTTTGTTTCTTGGGATTATTTTCAAAATGGCAGGCGAGACTGTCCTTCCTGAGTTATTCATAAAATTGGATTTTCTTTAAAAAAGAAAAAAAAAAAAATGGATCAATTCACTTGATTTTTGGAATGTGATTTTTGGAATGTGATTTTTGGAATGTGATTTTTGTGTAATAATGGATACATATATCATGTATTTTTTATTTTTTTTTTTTATAACTTTCAGACTGTTATCTGTAATTTTCTATTTGATTTAATTTCAGCGAGGTGATCGAGAATGTCATATTGTAGTCCTGACAGACGAAGATGTTGTCGATTGGGATGAAGAATATCCACCGCAAATGGGAGAAGAATATTCACAAAGTAAGGTGGACTCATAGACGGCTTTAAACATTTATATATTTTTAATGTTTTTTTTTTTCTCATAAATTACATAAAACATTCCAAACTATAAAATTTTTATTTTTTTAAAATTAATGTCATCATTAATTTTAAAAAAACCCTAACCCTAACCCTAACTCTCTCTCTGTTCCAGTTGTACACAGTACTCCGTTGTATCGGTTTTTCCGATATATCGAAAATCGAGATGTTGCCAAGCAGGTGCTCAAAGAAAGAGGCCTGAAGAAAATTCGCTTAGGAATTGAAGGTATTTTTAAAAGAAAATTTTTTTTTTATTTTTATTTTTTTTTTTTTTGTACCTTCTTTTTTTATTTATAAAATAGCTGCACATACCCGGCATTGCTCAGTCAAAACATATTGCCAGGCGGAGGAATTAGTTGCATACTATTTAAGATAAACTGAATATCCTAACTTGTTACAAAAACTGACCATGTTGGATTTAGTGAAGTATAAAACACATCCCATCTTGGTTTCTAAAAATCAAACGCAAAGTAACTTTTAAATAGACTTCGTGGTGGGGGTATCCTTTTCTCTTCCCTGCAACCTCTCTCCCACAGAAGAGACGTTGTGAGCCTGTCTCTGTTTTATCGTTATTTCCATGGCAGGTGCTCGTCTGAGCTCCATTCTCTGCCCCCCCCCCCCTCCGCCAATCTTTCACAAAAAACACCCGACTAGCTGAAACCGCTGTCAATAATTTTCCCCACTCTTTATCCGTGCCTAAATCAAAACGTAGATTCCATGAACAAAGCTTCTTTCTCAGAACTGCACGGCTGTGGAACTCTCTGCCGCTTGCCTGTTTCCTCCCCGAATTCAACTTGGATGTCTTCAAGTCCAACACAAACAAATTCCTAATGAACCGCCCCCTTAAGTAATGACACTTTATCAAATCTACGATACTATCCCACTGACTAGTGTACACACAATAACCCTTATCCCCGAGTGGCTTCTGGGCCTTGATAAGTGGTGACCCCCATGTAAAAAAAAAAAAAAAAAAAAAAAAAAAAAAATCTTAAGATTACTTCTGATTTTAAACACAACTTTTGTCAGCTATTAATAATTGAATATAAATGAAAAATAATTTTAAAATGATTTTTCTAAATATAACAAAGCGATTTCATTAGAACAAACAATAAAATCAAACTAAATAGATTTTCTTTCATATAATATGTAAATGAGGTTAATTATTGAATGTAAATGTCTTTTGAATAAATTGTGTGTATGGAAATCGTGCTAAAATTCATGCAAGTTCATTTTCAGTATGAAAATTAATTTGTAAAACCGTGTACCTTTTGTATATATTGTGAACAGACAGGAATACACATTTATTCTAATAGATAGCAGGGTTAGCCAGCTTTGATGTATAACAAAAATAATACCAATGCATTGTTGAGTAAACCCACTAGTATATAAATTGGTTAGTTGAAATGAAAGTTCAGTCAATTTTCTTTTTGTACATTTCTAAATAGCACGGCTAGCCAGCTTTATTATATTATAAAAAAAGTATTAAACTTTTTTGTGCATTAAAAACTGGCAAAAGTTATGGCCCATTGACTTAGAGTGCTTTATGCTAAATCGATGGTTGAATTATGCTCATTTTTCATTATTGTTAATTCTTAATTATGCATCGAATACCATAAAACCTAGTTTGCTGCACCTCATCATAAGAAAGGCCCAGATCGGCTAAGTAATTTCCGAGAAAACTTCTGCAGCAAATTAGGTATTGTTGTGACTATTCCCTATTAATCTCTTACTGTTCATGGAACAGATACCATAATACTTAGTTTGCTGCACTTTATCATTAAAAAGGTTCATACAAAATTTATATAACAGACGACAGGCTGGATACTTTCTGAACAAAATGCCCTGTTTATGAAAGAAAGGTTGTGCAATCACTAACAGCATTTCCCCTAGTCCACTTTTGTTCAAGTGCACTAAAAAATCTATATACAGTATAATCATGTTGGTACACTGTTTCTGTTATTTCACTAAAGTTAAGCAATGTTGGGCCTGGTCAATGTTGGGCAATGGGTGACCATTTCGGAATACCAGGTGCTGTATGTACTTTCCACTTATCTCCAAATTAATTCCAGTCACCTTGGAACTCTCTTTGCTACTGGAATGAAGCGGTGTTTATTCAGGAGAGGTGTGGTTGGAGATTAGGCAATCCTTACTTCACAATTACATGCAGTTACTATTGCAGGTATCCATTTTCTCTCTGAGGCCATAAATGTTGTTCTGTTTTTTTGTTTTTTATGTCTGACAATAATTGCTGTTAACAACAAAAAAATAAAACAGATTAATGAACCAAGTATGAACATTATCAAATTTTCTCAAACAGATTTATAGGTTGGATGATAACTTAGAAGCTGTTGGATGTAAAATAGTGATGTTAGTTTTTGCTAGGCACTTTATTATCCTGACTGTAATAGCCAACCTCACTTCATTGGTAGATAACTCTCTTTGAATCTAAGGGAAGTAACTCTATTTTAAGCAAAATTCCTGTTCGATATATCTTAATAAGGTTTCGATTCTTTTTCTTTCTTTTTATTTTATTTATTTATTTTTTTTTTAATTCAGAAAAAGCAATTTTTATTATTAAAAGAAAATCTTTTTCTGTTGAATCACTAGAGTTTTACATTGTATTTATCATTTGGCTGATTTTTTTTTTTTTTTTTTTTAAATTTAAAAAATTTTTTTTTTGTGTTTGTGCACGTCCATAACTTCCCTACCCCCATAAAAAAAAATACTAATGAAGAAAAATCTTTATGGTGTACGTACCTGTGATGAAAAGAAAATATTGTAAACCAAAAATCATGTACTATGATTAAGTAGTTTTATTTAAAAAAAAAAAACAAAAAAAAAAAAAATATATATATATATATATATATATATATATTTTTTTTTTTTACATGGAGGCCACCACTTATCAAGGCCCGGAGGCCATTCGGGGATAAGGGTTATTGCATGTACAGTAATCAATGGAACAATACCGTAGTAATCGTTAGTAATGGAGATCTGTTAAAGTGTCTTACTTAAGGGGGTGGTTTATCAGGAACTTGTTTAATATATTATTTTCTTTCCCCAACTTTACAACATGGCAAGAAAGAAGAAAAAAAAATGTACAAAATACTGAGGATGGAGTTTGAATCCGAAATATATTAAAATTATAAATTTCAAACAAGTAAAATATTTGTTTATTTTCATAATATTGCATTGTGATTTGGCTTTCAAACGTACCTGATGTGTATTTTATTTAAAAAAAAAAAAAAAAAAAAAAATATTTTATATTTACATTAGCATGGAACTACAGCTGTATTGTTATATTTCGGAAATTTTTCCTTCGTCAGACATGTTTGACTTTCAAATGTGCATACTTGAGCAATTTTGAATGTTTACAATAGCCCTAATATGCATGTTGCATCTTAATTCATTTCAGTTTGTGTCAATCAGTTAAACTTCTGCATTGTATTGCCTTCTATAAATGTCCTTATATATACACACACACTAATTATGTTGGCCTGCATAGTTTCGAGAATTTCCTTACCCCTTCCGTCATTTATATCTATTCATTGAGTTGAATTCTGCTTTTTTTGTATTTCAGGTTATCCCACTTACAAAGAAAAAGTAAAAAAACGGGCCCGTGGTAGACCTGAAGGTGAGGTTTCAACATTTTTTTTCGTCCCTTGATAAGAGGGTTTGAACCTAGTAATTCACTCCTTTTCGTCCCTTTGTTTGCACTTTTCTCCACTCTTTGTCGATATTATTACAACGAAAAGTCTCCATTCAAAGAATCCTTATATATTTCTTTGATCCCCTTATATATATATCTTTTTTCTTTTCTTTTTTAAAAAATTTCTACAAAACCGTGGATAGACATGTTACGTGTGTTTTCCAGTTTTCTAGAAAATACAGTGCAAGGGAGAAAACTCTAAAAAGGGCAGAGGGATTATCTACCTTGGGATCGGTGTATATTTTGTGGAAGGGTTAAAAAACAAAAGAAAGACACCTTTTATTTTTCTTTTTTCTTACTTTCCCATCTAAATTTGTATTTAATGGATTCCAAACGTGGTTAAATTCAATACTTTACTGATATTTATAATTTTTATTATTCTTATATAAATGAAAGCACTCTCAGTGCTAAAAAAAAGCATGAAAATCAAAATAATATATATATATATATAGTGCAAAACTTTGTTGAAAATTCAAAGACTCACATTTTCTTTTTTATAACCTTCGTTTATTTCCTAGATTTTTTCCATTACAGCTGTTTCATTGATGAGTTGGCAATTTTACGATTTATGTTTCCATAAAAATATCCAGTGCTCACCAACTTCTTCAGATGTTTATCCATTAGATTTTTACAACAAAAGGTATATTTTTAACATGCTGGGCATCGTATTCAGGTAAAAGGATTTCCAAAGCCCTGCTTCCTCACTATCTATCTATATCTAATATATATATATGTCTTCCTTGGATTGACATCTATGAAACCAATCGATACTACCATTTATTTATTTATTTTTATATATATATATATATATATATATATATATAATTATACTAATGTAAAAAAAAATTTGAATTTTGTATTCAAATATAGATATTAATAACAGAGTTCATTTAGATAGCTCAATAGTGCAATACTAGAGCTATAAATACTTACAAATGATATATTATTTCATTGGGAACACATACTAATTTTGATGCTCATCTCAAAATAAGGTTCAGTTTTATTTACTATACAAGCATACAATCGTTTCAGTCATTTACTGATATTTTGATATATAGTTCTCTACATTTGATTTTTTTTTTTTATTCTTATATCAGTAGGGCATTCATCAGTGCTAAATATACCTTAAAAGCCAAAATTATAAAAGTTACATCAGCCTACAGATGGTCCCTTGACCAACAGTCTGATACATTCACAATTGATTTTTTTTTTTTTTTTTTTTTTTTTTTTTATTTGAAAAATATTTTTTACAGCCTGCCATTGTATGCTACCTGTTATATATATATATATATATGATTTGTATGTAATATACTGGGTTCGTGTAATTCAGTAAATTTTCATATACCAATGAGTTTTAAGCCAAAAAGAGTTGACTTAAGGAGTAAGCTGCAAAATTATCATATTTCATAATTGAGCATTCATATAATCTATATAAATAAAGAAATAAAAATTAAAAAATTCTTTTTATAAAAAAATTAATTTATGGGAAATGAAACAGCAAGAGCTAATTTAGGAACTCAGCGAATGGGATATATTAAAAAAATTTTTTGAATTGCTTAGGGTTTCTTGTGAAAACTTCTCATGACTCTGTTCTTAAATAAGGATATGAAAATTAGGCGATATATTAATATTTAAATGGGCTTTCCCCGTAGCTACCACTAAGGTAAATGTTACTCGCATGCTTTTCTCGTTAAGGGAACTTTTCATTTTTCTTTTTTTCTTCCTCTTTAAAAATGCTCTATTGTCAAAAGTATTTTTATTCATAAAGTCTGAAGAAATGCTGGTTTTTGAAAATTTTCAAACAATATAATGTTTGAAATTGTTCAACTGGACATGGAAACAATTGTGACGTAAAAACGTAAAACACATTGTTTGAAGTCTTAATTTTGCCTTCACAGTATATAATATATATATATATATATATATATATATATATATATATATATCTTTATATCTCCATCCATTATTCAAAATCATCAATATAAATAGTTTAAGTTTTACAGTACTACTATTTCAATAAATGCACTAACCTTAGATATTATTTACTTATATACAGGTGTAACATTCGTTTTTATACGTGCATATTTCTCAGTCATGTGGTATTATATATATATATATATATATATATATATATATATTAATGTTGGAACGATTAATCGGAAGATTTGGGGGTCTCGGAATCGGAAAATTGACTCCTATTTTCCCCGTGTCAAAACGATTCTTTTTAATTGTCTTTTTTTTTTATTTGATATTGTTTAAAGTAAAATCTTCCATTACTGCTAATAAGGATAAAATGATATTTATTGATTTTAAATTACCAGTAAAGCTAAAATCGATAGATCACGCTCCACAAATGTATTTTGAAGTTTAGGAAACTATTTGCATATTTAACATGTATTTTTATGAAAATGGGAGAAAATAACAATCTTATAGTTAAATAGAGATTTCTAAAGAATTGGAATCGGGTATTTAGTACGGAATCAGTAATTGTATCGGAATTGGGAAAAATATTGGAATTATTAATATATATAGATGCATGCACTAGCTGGCAGCCCGGCATTGCCCAGTCGTACAATACGCTTAACCATGATATTTTAATTTATGCAGATTGCGTATGTATTATTATAGAATCAATCCTCTATTGATTATTATAAATTATGAGGAATAATTTGACAGGTGAATTAATTCGCAAAAAAAAAAAATAAATAAAAATATTGTTCATCAAATTCTATCTGTTTACAATATCACATGAACTGATTTTTGGGCTTCATAATGAATGCCCTGGAAAAGTCACTTCTGATTAATGTTTAGTTTTAAAATATGTAAGTGAAGAAATGATTTGCTGCAATTTTAAATGGTATCTCTTCTTTTATCATAAATTGAACACATTAATGGGAAAAATATAAAATGTGTGAGGTATACCCGGGCTTGAACATGGCATCATTTGATTTGTAGTCGAATGCTCTACCACTTAGCTATATCTCCAGATTATAATAAATCTTTTTTTTTTTTTTTTTAAATAAAGAAATGATTTGCTGGAATTTTATCTCTCTTGCCAGTGTAACGCAAAATATTCCCCTGTAAAAATTATTCTGTATTTATAAGAGAAAGCTATTTTTAAGATCGGATTTTTTGATTTTCAATACTTATCAGATGAATTAATGGACGAAACATATCTAAGAATACTGCCAAACATAAATTAACTTTGTGTGAAATTTGCAGAAGATGGGCTCAGCCATTTCGGAACCTATGAGGAAGGAACTCCCACACACTGACTTTTTTATATATATATATATATATATATATATATATCTCACTTTTGAATAACACCGAATGTAGTGCCATAATTAATTGCTGAGGGTTTATTTTTTTGTAGTTTAAACATAAACCATAAAAAAGAAAACCAAAATACACTTCTAAAGTATATTTTTCCTTAGCTCTAATTGTATGTTTAAGAAGCACAAATTAGATAAAAGGGATAAATAAGGGGTGAGACAGAAAAAACCCTGTCGAGACGTCTTTCAGCCAACCCTTTTCAAGATTAACGTTGGCAACAAGGGAGAAAACATTGTTTGAAAACTTGGTCAAAAGAGCATAAATTAATAGCGAGAGTAAAAAAAAAAAAGAAAAGGAAATTGTATAGGGAATAGAAAATTATTATTAATTTATGGTCTTTGTACCACGTTTTTAAACAATGTTTTCTCCCCCGTTGCTAACGATAATTTTGAAAAGGGTTGGCTGAAAGACATCTCGATAGGGTTTTTTTTTTTTTTCTGCCCAACCCTTTATCCCTTTTATCTAATTTGTGCTTAGGACAAATATACTTTAGAAGTGAATTTTGGCCTATTTTTTTGAAAGTTTCTTTTTAATGGTTTATGTTTAAACTATGGAAAGAAAAAGAAACAAACAAACAAAAAAACTAAACCCTCAGCAATTAATTATGGCACTACGTTTGGTGTTATTCAAAAGTTTTGTAAAATTATGTACCCATAAAAATCTTTATACATACATATATATATATATATTTATATATGCACACACATACAGAGGTGTCACCACTTATCAAGGCCCAAAGGCCACTCGAGTATGTGGGTTATTGAGTATATGGTGATCACTTTGTAAGGGTGGAAATTGTGTAGAATTTGCTAATTTTAGGGACTTGGTTTAGGTGCATGTAAAGAATGGAGAAATTGTTGATTGTGGTTGTAGCTGGGTGTTTTTTGTGAAAGTTAAGCAAAAGGGGGACCATAGATTCAAGTTCAGTTGAGCCATTGCCATGAAAATAACGATAGAGCAGAGACAGGCTCACAACGTCTCTTCTGTGGGAAAGAGGTTACAGGGAAGAGAAAAGGGCATCACCTACGAGGTTTTGAACCATATCAAGGCAGGATAGGATGTCCCGAGCAGCTCGTGTGACCACATTATCGATATACATTATATAACTTATCAAAATCATAAGTACAAATGCTTTAAGTGTTTTTAAGAGTACAATTATTTCAATAAATGCACTAACCTTTTGCTCATTTTTCCAGTTTTTTATTTTTATACTAGCGGGGGTACCCAGCGTTGCCCGAGTGTTTGTTTCCGGGATGGGGGGGGGGGAGTTTTAAAAAATGTTATGGTAGGTAAGTAGGAAGGATCAAACCTGGAGTCATGAGTAAAAGTAGGAAAATAAAGTGTGAAAAAAAACAAAAAAAAAAAACATCTGCAACGTTAACAGTTCGGCCACCAAGAAAAGTCCATTCCAGTTGTTTAGGAAGAAAAAAAAAAGCAAAAAAAAAACCGACTACGGTAGGTCGGCGCGAACGTGAAAATATAATGTGAATTGTCCAGCACGCTAACCACTACGCCACAGAGCACTGCAGCTTAGTTTAGTGATTTTAAATAACTTCACATGAAAGAACTACGAAGCCAAACCGGTGTTCTCTTCTCAACTGTTCCTTGTGAATGATCCCCAAACGGTGTTAAGTGGTGGCAGGGGGAGGAGGAATTTATAAGAGAGAAAATATTTTACCACTTCCATTGATCCTAACCGATTTTGGCCGTGACTTCTCAGCAGAAAAAGTATAGAAATCTAAGATTATCGAGGAATTTGAGAACTAATAAGCCTATAACACACCTCAGATATTGTTCTGCCGTTTGTGCATATTATATTTGCATGAAATATCTTGATTTTTAATCCTATTAATGTCAAAATCAGACGGAAAAAATGAGTTCATTTTATTTATATAGAGATATGGCATAACATTTGTTTATTTTTATATGGCATAACATTTGTTGTTTATTTTCCATATTTTTCTGTCATGTGCTGTTAGGAAAATCCCCAACATTTTAACATTTTCTTTCTTTTCACGTTAATTTTTATCAACTTATTTCTTTTCTTGACAGTGATCTACAATTACGTCCAACGTCCATTCCTGCGCATGTCCTGGGAGAAGGAGGAAGCGAAGAGTCGTCATGTTGATTTCCAGTGCGTCAAAAGCAAGTCCATCACGAATCTAGCTGCGGCGGCTTCAGATTCTCCGAATCCTGACCAATCCAACTCCGCCGCAGGTGTTGCATCCGCCGGTGCTGGCAGTGGTGGGGGAGGAGGTGCCGGCGGTACCGTCAGTGTTGCTGTTATTGGTGGCGGTGATGGAGGGGCGGGGGGTGTTGGTGGTGGCAACGCTGGAGCTGGTGTTGGTGGTGGCATGGGTGGTATCGTAGTTGCCAGGGACGTCATCATTCGGCATCAGTGTGGGCAGGATGGTAGCATTAATGTGATCCCTCCACAACCCTCGCCGTCAGAACCATATCCAGGGGTGCAGCTGCCCCCTGAAGGCGATGGAGACTAATTGGCTTTTTTTTTTGGGGGGGGGGGCACTATTGGTGGTCATACCCCCCCCCTACATCCCCCATACCCCGTTTTTTCCTCTTTTTTTATACCTCGACTCCCAACCTTCCTTCCTTCCTTCCCCATCCCTCTCCACTCCCTCTATCCTTTTAACATCCACTCTCCTCCTTAATCCTTGTTTGTTTTCAATAGTTTATTTCTTTTCTTACATATTCGCTTTTCCTTCTCATTGCATACATATCTCAACCTTAGATATTTTCTCTTTGTCTTGGGCGTTAATCCTGAGCTATGGCAGTGTTTTTCTCATCTTGACATTATCACAGGCTTGTTGGTTTGGATAAAAGCCTCCTGCTATTTTATTTTATTTATTTTTTTTGTATAAAGATATTTGTGCAGGATGTCTGCCCATCTCCTTATTGGCCTTCCACTCGGTCGCTTCCCAGCAACTTCTAATGCAAAAGCAAGTTTTGCAATGGTATCGCTGTTGGCACTCAGCACTAGTCCAAACCATCTTATCTGCCATTCTCTCGTTTTGCCCTCAGTCGGTGCGATACCAGATATCCTCGTTTCATATATTTGCTTATCTAATATTTTGATATGGACTCTGAAGTGTACATGCAATAAGCTTTTGGTGCTCATCCTCTCCCTTTTCGCACTTGTAGCCCCTTTTTCATTACTTTTTTTACCCAAACAAATATATGTACATATCTATTTAAAAACTGTTACAGCCGTACCATGGTTTTATTGACATGGATTGATTCTTTTACCATTTAATAGGCCGTTAAGAATCCATACAAATCATTGACTCGTAAGATGAAAACAAATTAAAGAATCTTAGAAAAATTCTTTTTGTTTCCATTTGGTGAGTTTCTGATGATTTGAATGGATTTTTAACAGCCTTTTAAATAGTAAAAGGTCTATCCATGTCATTGAGATCATGGTACAACTCTTAAATATCTAACAGCTTTTAAATAAATCTGTATTTTAAATAAATAATCTCGCATTTGTGATCGAGCTCTATACTAATTTATTTTCAACATTTCCTAATACCATATATATATATATATATATATATATATATATATAATCATCCATAGACACTGTTTTGCTGTATTACAACTTTTCAGTGCGGCTAAACTTGCACTCGCGTGTATGTATATATATAATAACAAAGGCTCTATATTCCAAGATGTTGTCCATCTTGCCGTTTATTTCTTTCAGCATGTTAAAATGTTCAGTTCTTGATAGCTCCTGTTTCGTAGTGCAGAACCATTCATATAATTATGTACATATCACAAAACACAATTGCAACTACTCTTCTGATTTTCTCTCGGATCTATGTAATCATGCCAATATTCCCTTTTCTTTTCTTTTAAAGTTGACGAGTTCCTTTTCTTCTGATGAGTTAAGGGCAGAAAATATAAAAAAAAAATTAACATAATTATATGATTGATTCTGCACTACAAAACAAGTGCTGTCAAGAATTGAACATCTTAACATGCTTAAAGAAATAAACATTAAGATGGACAACATCATCTTGGAATATAGACTTTTTTTTTTGTCAGCATATTTGTATAAGCTCTGTAGTTACATCGAGCTTCATAAATTAAAGGATTGGTAAAAAGGGTGAAATAAAATGAATAAGCATATTTTCCCCATAAACGTGTGTGTGTGTGTGTATATATATATATATATATATATATATATATATATATATATATATATGTGTGTGTGTGTATATGATTTTCAGAATGTGAGAGATTGTATATAATAAATTCCACAGCCAAATAACGTCGCAGCCCACAAGAGCCATGACAGTTAAAGAACCGGAAGTCCAAGACTCGAGTTTCGCCCTCGTTTGGGCTCATCAGTTAGACACATCCGAACTCAGGATTCGAAACCCGAGCCTCTTGCATGCAAGGCAAGCACTCTACCAACTGAGCAACTCGTCCTTTCGAGTTAAAAACTCCTACTTGTGAGACATCGGCTTGGGGTTATTAGCTGGTTGGATGACCGCGTCCCTTGTTGAGATGAAGTAGGTTCAGTTTACAGTCGGATTTCGGCGCGGTTTGCTTGATCTGTGTTGGTTAATAGAAATTCTTGTGTGCAGGACGATTTGCTCAGTTGGTAGAGTGCTTGCCTCGCATGCAAGAGGCTCGGGTTTCGAATCCTGAGTTCGGATGTGTCTTACTGATGAGCCCAAACGAGGGCGAAACTCGAGTCTTGGACTTCCAGTTCTGTAACTGTCATGGCTCTTGTGGGCTGCGACGTTATTTGGCTGTGGAATTTATTCTATATATTTTCCTTTTTATCAGTTGTTCCATATCAGATTAATTATTCGTGTCGTCGGGGTTGGGGAAGAAAAAAAAATTTGACCACCATGTTCATTTCAGCTTTTATTCCTTCGACAATAACAAAAAAGAAAAAAAAAAATCTGTAACATAGAAACAGTCTACTTGGTGATGGCTTCCAGTTTCGAAATCAGAAATAGCGTTTACCAAAAAAATGTTACGCATTATATTTGGACGAGATGGCAGTGGAAGTTAATTTGTTTTTTTATTTATTTTAATTATTAATTCATATAAAATGAAACTTGTTTTATAATTGAAATATATAAAAATTAAAAAAAAAAAAAAAAAAATTTTTTTGCTATTAATCAAATCAAACTTTCTTTTACTAATTGGAATATTTTGTAAGTTTGAATATATACTTTTTTAATAGTTTATTTTGAAAATATTTTGTAAGTTTGAATATATACTTTTTTAATAGTTTATTTTGAAAATATTTTGTAAGTTTGAATATATACTTTTTTAATAGTTTATTTTGAAAATATTTTGTAAGTTTGAATATATACTTTTTTAATAGTTTATTTTGAAAATATTTTGTAAGTTTGAATATATACTTTTTTAATAGTTTATTTTGAAAATATTTTGTAAGTTTGAATATATACTTTTTTAATAGTTTATTTTGAAAATATTTTGTAAGTTTGAATATATACTTTTTTAATAGTTTATTTTGAAAATATTTTGTAAGTTTGAATATATACTTTTTTAATAGTTTATTTTGAAAATATTTTGTAAGTTTGAATATATACTTTTTTAATAGTTTATTTTGAAAATATTTTGTAAGTTTGAATATATACTTTTTTAATAGTTTATTTTGAAAATATTTTGTAAGTTTGAATATATACTTTTTTAATAGTTTATTTTGAAAATATTTTGTAAGTTTGAATATATACTTTTTTAATAGTTTATTTTGAAAATATTTTGTAAGTTTGAATATATACTTTTTTAATAGTTTATTTTGAAAATATTTTGTAAGTTGTCCGTTTACTATTTTTATTATTGGGAATATTTAAAGATATTGTCAAAATCTAAGTGGTCAAAAATTATTTATTTTCTTTTACAAACACTGCTTGTTAATATATCATTTGAAAACCAAAGGTCATCATCAAGTAGACTGTTTCTGTTTTAACAAAAAACTTGCCTGACTGCATTCAAAATAGCCCACCCTCCCTCCTCAAACACTGCAGGCTTTTGCAGCGCGCACAACACCTTGAAGGATGAACACGTTTGTGTGTGCGCATATATATATATATATATATATATATATATATGCATCCTAAGGGTTTTCTGTTTTTTTTATTCAATTTGTCTCTTACCTCTTATTTACAATTAATCATTCAAATCTTGGAAAAATATTTTTGTCATTTTTTTTTTTTTAATTTTTTATTTTATTAATAAAGAGGATGATAATTGATTAAAAAAAATCTTTTTAATTTGATTAAAAAATTTAAATAAAATTTATTTAAAAAGACAAAAAAAAAAATGCTTACCACCATGTGGCAAGACCTATAATGCCAATATCTTGCAATATAAAAAAAAAAAAAACTTTTCCAAGAACGGCCATTTTTTTTTTTTTTTTTTTTTTTTTTTTTAAATTTTTGTGCCTGTTTACTTTCTTGATCCTTACACATTTCAGGTGAAAACATTCCATACATTACAAGCCATGGCAAAATTAGTATAAATTCCAAAAACTTTGAAAAATGATCGAGTAGATGTGCTAGAAGTATTTTAGATATAAAATTACACCCAATTACGGTCCCAGATCGTTTAATGATGGCAAACCCTTAATTTAACCCTGCGTTAGGCCCATAGGGTGTTTTTTGTCTGGCCAATTTTGCTTGAATGCTTATAATTCCTAGTTGGTAACTTTCTTTTCTTCCTTCCTAGTACTCTCCTGATTCGGTGAGGGTATAGTACACGTGCAATGGCGCAGTTTTATCTCAGTTTTTCTTGGAGGTGAATCAGATTGAAAGGTAATGTTTATGTGATGAACTCTGATTCGTTTTTCTTGTTTCAATTTATGGAAACATTTTTATGTTCATCATAGATTTTAAAAAATAACACAGACTGGTGTTATTCTGTGGGTATTTTTTAATGTAATCTTAAATCTAAGATTTAAAAAATTTTCTTAATTTTATCATTTATTTTATTGCATTATTTGATATTATTTTATAATTTATTTTATTGCATTATTTGATATTATTTTATAATTTATTTTATTGCATTATTTGATATTATTTTATAATTTATTTTATTGCATTATTTGATATTATTTTATAATTTATTTTATTGCATTATTTGATATTATTTTATAATTTATTTTATTGCATTATTTGATATTATTTTATAATTTATTTTATTGCATTATTTGGTATTAAAATCAACAAGATACAAGTGATTCAGACTATTCGCCAGGAACTGTAGATATTTCCTAAACAAGCAGGATAACTATATTTAAAAAAATAATGACACTATAAACAGTCCATGGAACTAACCATGTTTGGAACACCCAAGTGACTAACTCAGGGTTAAGTCTCGCATTCTCTCCCGTTTCATTCTGAATTGGTCTTCTAACTCTTCCACATTAAAACATAAAACATAAAGCTTGATAATTCGATAAATTCTATTTTTACTTGTAATTATTTTTTTGCTGGATCATTTTTCGTAATTTTTGGAATTTATACTAATTAAGTAGGTACATAATGTTTTCACCTGAAATGCGTTGGTTTAAAAGATGACCAATGTAAACAAGGACCTCATTTTTTTTTTTTTTTTTTGTGAAATAAAGCAAAAGGCATTGCTAATGTTTTTAGATTTTGTTCTTATTATAGCTTCAGCCTTTTTTTTTTTCTTTCATTTAAAATATTTACTTGTTTCTTGTCATTAAATTTTATTTACAAAATAAAAAAAAAAAAAAAAAAATTTATGTCTATGCACTCCTTCTTTTCTAGTTCATTTCAATCAAGGCCATGCCTATAATAGGCCTGGCAGAGAGATGCAGCTAAGCTCCATAACTTAGGCTGAAAATTTGATGACTTAATAATTTAAGTAGCATTTACTGAGAAAGTTCTTAGTAAGCAACTTGTTGAAGTGTCGGGATGCATTGAAAAGAAATCCATAAAGTGCTCGATCGTAAATACAAATTATTTAGATAAAAACTGTTACATGTTTCAGAGACATACCATAGATTCATTGTAGGCTTATAAAAATCCAAACAAATCATCAGCGACTTGGGAGGAGGAAGAGTGAAAAACAAATCAGAGAACGGCGTTCAAAACTAAATTGCTGCATTTGGATGTTCCGTTTGACCGGTTTCTTATGGGTGATTTTATTTTGAACGCCATTCTTTTATTTTTTTCATTTCATGAGTTGCTGATGATTTGTCTGAATTTTTAAAAGCTTTTTAATGGGCAGATCCACTGCAATGAAACTATGGTCTGAAATATGTAACATAGATTTTTATATAAATAATTTGCAAGAAATTTATATTTCAAATCAAATCCAAATTATTGGTAAAGATAGCAAAATTCAACAAACCCAGAATAGTTAAGTGTGGACATCTATAAACAGTATGAACGTTTGATGACTGTCCAAGACGACTTTAAACCTGGATATGAAAGGCATTGACTGCGTAACTCTAACTCCTGATACGGCTAGTGAGTTACGTAAGGTACCACCATGGCCTGTGCAGTACGTAAAGATTGAAAAAAAAAAAAAAATGAATAAGGACACTTCTGTATTGATTATCCTGACTCGTCAACATGTTCTACAAGCATTTCATTTTCTTCAGAAGTGACCATCTAGCTGAACCCTTCTCTCTCGATATTGAGAATGGAGAGGTGTCCATAAAAGTATTTGATGGTTGGTAAAAAAATCGCAAAGTGCAACAAGTCTAGTTAGAAGATGTGCGTCTATATACCATCTTAGTGTTTGTCCGAGGTGAGTTCAAACCTGCATTTGAAAGACATTGATATTCTCGTGATACACTTGATTCGTTCCGTCTGCATTTGTGGAATGAATCTGTCATAGACAACAACAATAACGAGGCTCTTCCAGCACCGAAACAAGACTTCCTAGCAGGCTCTGAACTTCCCCAGAAAGAGTGGGTAACCCTCAACCAACCCAGAGCGAAGGTTGTCAAAATACTGGACAACCTGTGCAAGTGAGACTATCACACACATTCTCACAGATTGTCTTTTAAGTGAGGCATGCTCTGATGTGGATGTTGGGGGGGATGTCAAAGGTACAGAAAACTGACACAAATCGATTAGGTTTTGTTCAGAGCAAGTTGAAGACACGTCTTTGACAATCCGTCTGGTAGAGGTTGGATAATTTTTGCGGAGCTGATGATCTTGCATCTGTCATGCTGAGGTAGGATTCTGTGCAATTCTAGGAGGTCCATCTTTCCTGGCTTTCTTGGAGAACTGGGTTTGCTTATTGCCTGACACGTCCTTAACTGCCAGAGCTGCTTAGGGTTTTCTTGTTGTTGTTGTTTTTTTTATTCATAGAAAGTTCAAGATACAACCTCTGCAATCAGTCTGGGATGTTCTAGAGAAAAAAATGAATAAAAGCTTTGTTCAGGTTTGGTTTTAGATGCACAGAAAGGAAAGTTCTTTGCAAAGGTGATAGTTAGATGAGTTCAAAGTGTTTTACCTTTTGTTTCATGGAAGATAAAAAAAACAAACTTGTTTTATTATCATATGCATCCACAGGGCTGCATTGGAGCTGCATAACTGCCAGGCCTTTTATAGTTATGACCTTGATTTCAATGCAATTTGGTATTAAAGGCAGAAAAAAAGATTTTCAAGTGACTTTGGTCACGTCAAAAAGATCCAGTAAAGGCATGAAATATACTGACAAGTTTTGACGAACGTTCAGAATGATTGAATTTTATAGACGATAGTATATTGTTTTGAAATATGTCGGATGAAAGAAATCAACTTTGAAACGGATGCATGCATTGAATTCTATTTAATGATTATGAAAAATTGGGTTCTTTAATTTTTCTGTTTTGCATTATAGAAAAAATTAGCTGCTTGTTTAAATTGGTTAAAAAAAAAAAAATCACCAATGTATTTCAGGTGAAACCATTACATACTTACATGCCATGTCGAAATTAGTATAAATTCCAAAAATTACACAAAATAATCCAAGGTTAGATGTTCTGGATCTGGTTTTTAGAAAGAAAAGAAAATCCACAATAACAGTCTGACATTTTGTATTTTGAAATATCAAATTGATGGATTGCAGTTACCTCCCCTGGAAATTTGGAAACTCTTCCACAATAAAACTATAAATCGATAACCTCGATAAAAATTAAATTTTTACTTGCGATTATTTTTCTGCAAGAAATTCAAAAAATTTTTTTTTATTTTCATTTATATTAATTCCAGCATGACGTGTGGCCACATAATGTTTTCACCTGAAATGCGTTTTAAAGTCACCAATCTACACAAGCATAAAAAATAATTTTAATTCATTTAGATTTTTTTTTTTTTTTTTTTTTTTTCTTGTTTCACTAGTAAATAGGATAAAACCTAATTTTAATTTAAAATTTTAGTTTAGAAAACTCAAAATATCACTATTACTGACGTAGATTATTTTAAAAGGAAATTTGATTTGCGTTACCTACTGATTGGTGACCTCTTTAGCATAAAAAATATTTAAAAGGTGCTATTAAGCGTTTTTATGTCCTAAATATCAATTCCGAGCAAAGTAGTCCTCTTTGTTTAATCAGTAATGCGTTCCCCCTCTCCCAGAATTCCTCCTACATAAACGAAAATTAAAGATCTGTATGATATACCAAATTTCAAGATTTCTATAGGTCAAAAATTCATTGAGTATATAGGTTGAGAAGTGTCCTCGCACACATTCTCACTTTTGTCGATATATAGATTAAAATAGATCACAAATAAGGAGATGAGTGAAAATTTAATTTTCGAACAATATTTCCATTAAAATAATTTGTGTCGATAATAGTAATTATTACCAACATTTTTTTTTTTTTTTTTTTTTTAATCGAAATATGAAAACAGCTAAGAGGAATGAAAAAATATTTTTGTCATTTTTGTATCTTTTTTAAAACTCTTCCACAACATTTCTCCTACAACTTACCAACATTTTGAGGAGAAATCTAATATATATATATATATATATATATATTATATCCTCAATTTTCTGTCAGCTATTGATTATTCACCATTTTAATATACTAAAAGAAAATGGAGTCGTTTTTAACGAAAAAAAATAAAATAAAAATAAGATGATTGCCTGTTTTTTTTATTTTTGATAATTTTTTTAAAACTTGTCTTATTTTTTTTTGTCATACAATGTATATGCTTACAATAAAGCATTTTTGTCATACAATGTATATGCTTACAATAAAGCATCTGTCAATATTTAATTAATTGTTCAGTCTTGTCTATAACGCGTTTCACTCTCAATATTTATTGCTTGTTTAAACCCTGTGTATCATCTTTATTGCAGGTCAATATTTTTTTAAATTGCTATGAAACGCAGAGACGTGAAATTTGGAAGAGTATAACCAGGTGCCTTGTTTCCGTGATTTTTGTGGAATTTGAACAAATATTTTGAAAATTATAAGCTATTTTTTTCTATTTTCTGGTAATTTTAAGTGTTTGTCACTTTATTGCGGGTCAATAATTTTTAAATTTTGAAATTGCTATGCAATGCAGAAGTGAAATTTGGTATAACATTGGAAGAGCATAACAAGGTGCCTTATTTTTGTGGAATTTGAACAAATATTTTTAAAATTATGCTAATTTTTCTATTTTCTGGTAATTGTAAGTGTGTATCACTTTATTGCAGGTCTCCCAAAACGCCTAGAAAGGGTTCGATTGACAGCTAGTGAAAAAGAATCTGTTGTTGCAGGCCTTGCAGAAGGTTTATCTCTCATAGATCTACCCAAGGAGCTGGGACGAGATCGAAGAACATTATCTTCATTCGTTAAAAATCCAAACATCAAACCAAAGAGGGGCAAAAACAGTTTCTGTTTGTGATGTTAGAAAAATTTGTCAACTTATCAAGCAGACGGGCAGCAACAGTGCTACTATATTTGACAAGGCTGGAATATGTTCCTTGTCTAGAAATACACGTTGCAATTTCTTAAACGAAATTGCAAGAAGCATTAAGCCCATAGTAAGAACTGTTTTAAACCAAACTCATAAGGAAAAACGTTTGGCTTGGGATCAGAAATACATGCAAACTGGCTTTGAAAATGTTTTTTTCATTCAGGCCAGAGCAACCCTTGATGGACCAGATGGTATTTATTTGCTCCCCCACCGAGCAAATTAGGCACAAGGCCGATTTTTAATGTGAGGAGTGAAGGGAGGGGGAAGGGAAAAAGGGGACCAGCTCCCGAGAGGTGGAAAATGGGAGCTGGTTAAAGGTCAGGCATGTGGGGTTGCCCCCACATCTGGTCATAGCTAGTCATAGCTTGCAGCATCTGAAGAACAGATGGTATTTATTTGCTCCCCCACTGAGCAAATTAGGCACAAGGCCGATTTTTAAAGTGAGGAGTGAAGGGGAAATGGGGACCAACTCCCCGGGGAGTAGGGGAGCTGGATGGTGACAATTGGTATGAAGGGTTGCCCCTACATTGACCAAGGTCTTATATGTGGAGTTGCCCCCACATATGGTCTTTGCTTGCAGTATCTGCCGGAACAGATACTACACTTTGATCTTTGCCCAAAGGCCAAGATGGTGTGACCCTTGATGGACCAGATGGTATTTATTTGCTCCCCCACCGAGCAAATTAGGCACAAGGCCAATTTTTAATGTGAGGAGTGAAGGGAGGGGGAAGGGAAAGGGGGGACCAGCTCCCGAGAGGTGGGAAATGGGAGCTGGTTAAAGGTCAGGCATGTGGGGTTGCCCCCACATCTGGTCTTTGCTAGTCATAGCTAGTCATAGCTTGCAGTATCTGTCAGAACAGATACTACACTTTGATCTTTGCCCAAAGGCCAAGATGGTGTGACCCTTGATGGACCAGATGGGTGGGCCAAAGTTTGGATTCTCTACCCCTCATCGATTTCAACAGGGACGTGGAGGTGTCATGTTTTGGGCTAGAATAATCTGCAATGAACAAATCGGACCATTTCGAGTGCCAGAAGATGTCAAACTGATAAGCCAGTCTTATATTTTATTTTTAAATGAGCATTTGTCACCATGGCTTGATGACCTTCCATTGGCGCATCACCGCAAATTAATTTTTATACATGACAATCCACCATCCCTCAAGCCAAGGCTACAACATCCTACCTTAAGTCATTAGGTATTATTGGAAAAAAATTTGATAACATGGCCACCTTATTCTTCAGATATAAACCCAATTGAGCAGCTCTGGTCAATAATAACGATGAAAGCTGAGGAAGGTGTTCAATTTTCGTCCTTTTCTCTTCTCTGCAACCTCTTTCTCACAGAAGAGATGTTGCGAGTTTGTCTCTGCTTTATCGTTATTTTCATGGCAAGTGCTCGACTGAGCTCCAATATATGGTCCCCCCCTCGCCAAACTTTCACAAGAAACACCCGTCTAGCAGAAAACACTATCAATAATTCCCCCCCGCTCTTTATCTGTGCCTAAACCTAAACGTAGATTCCATGAACAAAGCTTCTTTCTTAGAACTGCACGCCCGTGGAATTGTCTTCCGTTTTTCTGCTTTCCAGCTGACTACAATATGGTTATCTTCAAGTCCAATGTAAACAAGTTTTTGATGAGCCGTTCCATATAAGTTAACAAATTTACCGAATTTCTGTTACTAACGATTACTATATTGTCCAATTGTCTACTGTACACTCTTTAACCCTTATCCTCAAGTAGCCTCTGGGCCTTGATAAGTGGTGAATCCTTTGTAAAAAAAAAAAAAAAAAAAAAAAAATGAACTTTGGAGGAAGATTTTGGAAGTTTCCTATAGTATCACATCATCTCAAATCTGTCCATTGACATCATCAGTTTACAAGATGCTATTCAAAATGATTTTGAAGCAATAGAGTTATGTTGATAAATAAATATTTCCTTAAACAAAATATTGAGATTCGTTCTTGTTTTTTGGTTGCTATTGTTACTGGATAAGTTCTTTATTTCATATAAATAAAAATATGAAGTTAGAATATAGTTTATTACCGAAAACATCCTTACATCATTCGTAGACGTTTTTGCTGATGACACTACCATCTATGGTAGCACATCTAAGACAGTAAACGACCAAGTTCTCTCCGATTCTCTCTCCTCTGATCTTGATCACGTTGTACAATGGGGAAAGGAGTGGCTGGTTACTTTTAATGCATCTAAAACCAAGCTTCTATCTTTACATCATCAACGTTCTGATCCACATCTGGCATCAATTAAAATGAATGGCTCTCGTCTTGGGGAGGCCTCAAGTTTTGACAGGCTTCTGGGCTTGACCTTTACTCCTGATCTTAAATGGAATACGTACATCAAATCTGTTGCCAAGGCCGCTGGAAAAATGGTAGGATCCTTCTATCGATCCAGTAAATATCTCACTGCTGATGCAATTCTCTATCTATATAAGAGCCAGATACGTCCAAAGATGGAATACTGTTGCCACATATGGGCAGGAGCTGCTAGAAAAGACTTGTCCTGCCTTGATAGGGTTCTAAAGTTCAAAATAGACTTCGTGGCATGGTGGGAGATGTCCTTTTCTCTTCGCTGCAACCTCTATCTCACAGAAGAGATGTTGCGAGTTTGTCTCTGCTTTATCGTTATTTTCATGGAAAGTGTTCAACTGAGCTTCAATCTATGGCCCCCCCCCCTCGCCAAACTTTCACAAGAAACACTAGACTAGCTGAAAACATTATCAATAATTTTCCACACTCTTTATCTGTGCCTAAACCTAAACATAGATTCCATGATCAAAGCTTCTTTCTTAGAACTGCACGCCTGTGGAATTGTCTTCCGTTTTCCTGCTTTCCAGCTTTCTATAATATGGTTGTCTTCAAGTCCAACGTGAACAAATTTCTGATGAGCCGTTCCACCTAAGTTAACAAATTTATCGAACTTCCATTACTATCGATTACTATATTGTCCTTTTGACTACTCTACACTCTTTAACCCTTATCCTTGAGTGGCCTATCGGCCTTGATAAGTGGTGACGTTTATGTACAAAAAAAAAATATATACATTTTTAGACACTTGCTATAAAGTGATACACACTTAAAGTTACCAGAAAATAGAAAAATTAGCATAATTTTACAAAATATTTGTTCAAATTCCATAAAAATCGAGGAAATAAGATACCTTGTTATGCTCTTCCAGTGTTATACCAAATTCCACTTTTCTGCGTTTCATAGCAATTTCAAAATTTAAATGAGATCGGGTCCACATGCTTTTGAAGTGGTAAGGTTTTTTTATGATAGCATGTACTTGAGCAGGAGTGATTTGTAGATCGTCTAGCGTGGCGTCTGTCCGCATAGGAAATTCAGGTAGGGGGTGGTTGGAAGGGTCCAGTGTGGAGTTGGAGGCAAATCGACTGGCAAGCATGTTAGCCTTTTCGGTTGCTGAGCAAACAACCTCGTGATTTTTGGTTAGTGGGGGAATTGTTGCTTGCCCATTATATACTACACTGTTGTAGATTTTCCAGAAGTCACGAGTTCCTAGTTTTTGTGCTTCGATGCGTTTATTATATATATATATATATATATATATATATATATATATATATATATATATATAGCTTCGATGCGTTTATTATATATATATATATATATATATATATATATATATATAGCTTCGATGCGTTTATTATATATATATATATATATATATATATATATATATATATATATATATATATATATAGATATATATATATATTAAGCTCTACTCTCTATTGCGTATTGAGCTTTTTTTTAATTTGGTTGGGATTACATTTTCTATATATAAATACTGTTATTTATATTAGTTTGAGGTTTACCACTGTGTATATCAGGTAAACACTACATCCCTTTGTTTTCATTAATTTTTCTGTTATATATATATATATAACCACCTAATTTACTCACATAAAATTAATATACGAAAGTATAAATTTATGCGTAAACTTTAAGTATTTACTTCAAAAGTGCTCAATACGTAGGTAGAGCTAGTTAGTAAGTTATAAAATATATATGACGATTAAGCTACACTGAATATTCCGCGTTTCATCCACTCTAGGACTATATATATATATATATAGTAAGTTATAAAATATATATGGCGATTAAGCTATTCAGTG
>NC_136501.1:111853164-111860664 GCF_053919585.1 Euprymna scolopes
TTTTGCTGATAAGGAAACTTTGTTTGTTTGTTTTTTTTTTTTGGTTTTTTTTATTACATTTTCACCCCAAACAAGGCAAATTGCCACTTTGGTGTAGGGAGCTACTATCAGGGGAAACAACTACTGGGGTACTATGTAGGGATTTGGGCAGCAAGGTGTCGGTTCACGTTACACTTGAACTTCTGCACGTCAGTACTGTTGGGGAAGCAGGGACCTGGAATGGAATTCCAGAGTCTTGCGGTTCTGGGGAAGAAACTATTGGAGTAAAAAGATCTTTTACATCTAGGGATCTCTACAGTGTGGGGGTGGGATCTAGTAGCCTGTCGGGTTTGTCGAGGGTGCTCGCGTCGTGGGGGCACAAGTGATTGCAGTTCGTCAGAGCATTCACCACTAAAATACTTGTAGAAAAGGCAGAGGGATGCAACATTTCGTCGATGGGACAGAGGCTGAAGCTTAGATGCCAGTTCAGGGCCTATCAGGTTTGCGACTCTCTTTTGAACCTTGTCAAGGAGCGAGAGACTAGTAGCAGATGCACCAGCCCAGATGTGGCAGCAATACTCCATACATGGGCGAATGGTGGCCTTATAGAAGTACAGGATACTTTCGGGTGTTAGTAGTTTTCTAGCACGGTAGAGAGAGCCTACCTTTCTTGCAGCGGCCCTGGCAATGCCTTCAATGTAATTGTTCCAACTCATGTTTCCTGTGAACGTTAGGCCAAGGAGTTTGAAAGATGGACTCTCAGATAAAGAGTCGTTGGCCATTGCTATGGGTGGTAGAGAGGGTTTCTTGTAATTATTGAATGAAACTAGTTTAGTCTTGGCAGCATTGAACGCGACCAACCACTTTTGTCCCCATTCCACTACAGATTGGAGGTCTTCCTCTAGTGTTTCTGCCATTTCTTTAGAAATGTGTTCATTCGTCTTCCTGTCGTGTCTGCCATAGAGTGTAGTGTCATCAGCATATATACCCATCTCAGAGGCAATGTTGTCGGGGAGGTCATTTATGAATATCAGGAACAATAGAGGTCCAAGGATAGAACCCTGGGGCACTCCCGCATTTATATCATATTGTTTAGATGTGCGACCGTCGAGGACTACCTGGATTTTTCTCTTATCTAAGAAGGATTTAATTATGTTAAGTATTCTACCAGTAATACCGTATGATCTGATTTTACTGAGGAGACCCTCATGCCATACCCTGTCAAAAGCCTTAGATATATCTAGAGCTACCGCTCTGCCTTCCCCCGCTTTGTCCAGTGAATGGTATATACGTTCAGAGATCACAGTGAGGATGTCTGCTGTGGAACGGGCTTGTCTAAATCCATATTGTTTGTCAGTCAGTAGTTTAGCATCTGTAAGATGATGGACTAGAGCATGGTTAATTATGGTCTCAAATATTTTGGCAAAAAGTGGGAGGAGGCTAATGGGGCGATAATTTGATGGGTCTGTCCTTTCGCCAGAATTCTTGAATACTGGTACAACAGAAGCAGTTTTCCAACAGCCCGGAAAGCAAGCTTCATTAAGACATTTGTTGTAGAGTTTGGAGAGAACTGGAGCTACTTCGGCTGAGCACTTTTTTAATAGCAAAGCTGGGATAAGATCGGGTCCACATGCTTTTGAGGTGTCAAGGTTTTTTATGATAGCATGCACCTGAGCAGGGGTGGTTTTCAGATCGTCTAGTGTGGCGTCTGTCCGCATAGGAAAGTCAGGTAGAGGGTGGTTGGAAGGGTCCAGTGTGGAGTTTGAGGCAAACCGACTGGCAAGCATGTTAGCCTTGTCGGTTGCTGAGGAGACAACCTCGTGATTGTTGGTTAGTGGGGGAATTGTTGATTGCCCATTATTTACTTTTAAAATACTATATGTACAAATTATTGTCTACCACAATAAGCAAGCAAAAAGAATATCTTTTAGGACTTAATTTGATTTCTGTGTAATTTTTTTCCCCGCTTATTTTTCGCTTTCTTTTCCCACCGTCATATTCATAACTATTTTTTTAAATCGTATTTTCCTCGATTTAGCTCTGTTGAGCGAGGAACAAAATCTGGTTAACTAACTTTTATTTTCATTTTTTATTTTTTTTTAATCATCATGTTGATTGGTCTATTTTTAGCCACAATTGAATTTTATATACGCTTCAAAAAAAAAAAAAAAAATATATATATATATATATATATATATTATAGAAATGGGACAGAACGTGTTCACATCACGTCGGGTCACCAAAATATAGACATGAGAGAACGCAATGGCGTTTCATTCTATATTAATAAACAAATTTGTTTTTTTCATTAGTAAAGTGTACAAGAGAGAAACGGGTTAGAAGGTTGAAGTGTTATTGTGTAGAGACAGAATTAATATATTGCCGGCTTGTTAAGAAGAGAACAGTTCCGTTTGCGTGTTTATAGCTAGTAGCCGTCGGTACGAAGGAAGCGGTTAAAAGAGGAAGAAAGGCCAAATACTTCAGTGTGTTTACGTTAGTAGAAGCGTGCGTCTGATAATAGAGACAGGGCAAAGGGTTAGTGTCTCGTGGTAAGAAAGAGTAGGTGTGTGTGTGTGTATGTGTGTGTGTATGTGTGTGTGTGTATGTTCTTTATCATGAGGAAGAATGTACGTGGAAATAAATGAGAGTTTGAAAGGTCGCCATGTTAGTACTCACGTCTGCCTGGGCGATGTGTGCTTTTGGGCAAAGCAGCGAGAAAGAGAGTTGAGAGTTTCAGATTTCGTGTTCTATATACTCTGTCACGTGATAGCGAGCTGGCTTGTGATTTGATAAGCCAGGGAGAAAATAGATTTCAAATCTCGAGTCGTGAAAAGTACTTCTGCCTGTGATTGTAGCGAGAGCCGGGTGCTACAATATATATATATATATATATATATATATATATATATATATATATATATATATATATATATATATATATATATATGAAATAAAATAGAGGTGGAAGGACCTGGATACTCAACGTTTTGCCCGATTTATGCGGGCTTCTTCAAGAGGGATGGTCATTGAAGAAGCCCCGCATAAATCGGGCGAAACGTTGAGTATCCAGGTCCTTCCACCTCCATTTTATTTCATATCGTCGGATTTAATCCAGCTCAACAATCACACACACACACACACACGCACACACACACACACACACACACACACACACACACACACACACACACACACACACACACACACACACACACACACACACACACACACACATATATATATATAATGGCTATGTAAAGACTAAATTAAAACTTGTTCGAAAACATTATTTATTTAAGATTGTGAAATTAAAAAATAAAAATGAATGTGTCAGCTGACCGGTTTCGAAGCTCGCTCAACAGAGCTTAAATCGAGCTTAATTACGTTATAAAAAGAAAAGGGGGGAACAATGAATCGGAGATGAAAAAGTAGGGGGAAACATATGTATAAAAAAAAAAGGGGGGATGAATTAATTATTAAATAGAAACTATATTATGCACTAAGAAATTCTCTTTTTGTTTGCAAAGAGAAGGTTTCAGAGTCTTAATATATATAGTTTCTAGAATTTTAAGGTGATAAACAGAGTGCGACTTGCTAAGGATGGAAAAAAAAGTCCGCACTAAAATTTAAAGCGCAAATACGATTATTTATAAGGTGCTCTCCTATAGATGAGCCATGGGTATTGTTCAGATCGTCCGAAGGAAGGTAGTTTCGATTTCGAATTTTGGATGGAACATGTTGTTTTACCTTATTATCTCGTCCGTCCGACGTAGCGCACACCGCAGCTACATTTAAATAAATAAATAAATAATAGAATTGTTATGGTGGTGGTGGGGGGAAGAACGTCTTTACAAATTGAAGACAAAATGGGTTTACAAGAAAAAACAACACGGGTATTTGATGCAAAGTAACATTGTTGTACGACAGAAGAAATTTGCTTGGCAAATCTTTCACTAACATTACCTAGCCAAGGTAGGCGTAGGTAGATAGGGCATTTGTCGACAGATGCCTGTTTAATTTTATTGGAATTAGAAATTTTATTTTTAATAGTAGATTCCACGATTTGCAATGGAAAACCATTATTGCAAAGAATCTTGGTAATAAATTTGACTTCATCATTTAATTTGTTCTCTGAACATATCATACAAGCTCTATGGATAAGGGTGTTGATAAGATTATATTTTTGTTTGGTGGGGCAAAAAGAGTCCCAACGTGTGTAAAGACCAGTGAATGTAGGTTTACGGTAGATGGAAGTCAAGAAAACTGAAGGTGTTTTACACACCAGTACATCTAGAAAAGGAAGGAAATTTTAGAACTGGGTGAATATTATTAAGGGATGCGAAAAAGGTATCTGCTTCCGTTTCATTGTTGAACAGACAAAAAGTGTCGTCAACATAACGAAAATAAATATCTGGTTTTTGAAAGCCAGATAAAAGACTTTTTTCGTGGAAACCTACGAAAATATTTGTCAAAGCTAGTCCCAGGTGAGAACCCATGGAAACACCATCTATCTGCCTGTACATAATGTTATTAAAACTGAATTCGACCGACATGGTGGCGAATTCCATAAGTTCTACAAAAATATTCTCAGGAATAGGGGGAGTTGGAAGTTGACTGCGATAAAGGGCATCGGCACATATATCAATAGTCTCTGAGAGTGGAACGCAGGTAAATAGGCTTTCAATATCAAACGAACACATAAATTTGTCAGTCTGAGTATAATTCTGCATAAATTTAGCAAAAGAAAAAGAATCTTTAATGCAGAAAGAATTATACTCTTCCAAAACTAGTTCTAAATTATTAGTAAGCCATTTGGCTACTTTATGTTGGGCGGAACCTATCATGGATAATATCGGTCTTAAAGGTATCCCACTCTTATGGGTTTTAGGTAAACCATAGAAACGGAGACGTAATGAACCAGTCGGTCTGATTAAATCAGAAATGGAGGAAGAAAGAGCTCCACTCTTCACCCATTTAACCAGACGTCTTTGGAATCTAGATTCAATAGATACAGTAGAGTCATGTGTCTCTACCGGACCTAGCTGTACAAATTTAGAGGTGTCATTGAGAATTATCATCATTTTATTGACATAATCCTGGTAGTCAAGTATAACAGCACCAGAGCCTTTGTCTGGTTTAGTGATAGTAAGAGATTTATTCTGGCGTAGTGTTTTAATAACACGAAAATGTTCATTTCGCCATTTGGATTCACTAAACGAGACAGGTGTACCTGCATTTGAATGAGCAATATCATTCAATTTAGCCTTAAGGTCATTAACCTTAGTGTCGGAAAGAGGGGAAAGTCTTGCTAATTGAGCAAAAAAAGATTTCGAATTCAGAATAAATCTCTTCACGTTTGGGGTTAGAAGGGGGAATGCAGAAGTCCAACCCATGTGAAAGTATATTCAATTCGAGTTGGGAAAACTGCGAGGAAGAGATATTAAGGACGTTTCTAGAAATATCCGGGCTAGTCGAGCAACCAAATTTTTTAAATATTAAATGTTTCAATTTATTCTGGTGTTTTGACTTCAACCTGGAAAGGCTGCCTTCGTGTATTCTTGCAACATAACGAATAAATCGTATTTTATCAAACAAGGATAAACTGCCTACATAATTTCTCCATAATTCAGAGTACTTCCTTCTCAAGTACGCCAGATCGCAAGAAAGTTAAGACAAAAGATTGGATGTAAATTAGCTTTTTTATTTTATACAAAATAAAGAGGGACAGACTTTATTGCTCTGGCACATATATAAAAAGGATTGGTTAGTCTGCATAGTTCTTATTTTACTCCTAATTTTCAACAATGAATTTAATCCATTGATTAATTCAAGTGGGTACCTAGTCTTAAGATATTTAAATATTTTTTGCGGGGTACAAAATTTTATTAGGGCTATGTAAAGACTAAATATATATATATATATATATATATATATATATATATATATATATATATATATATATATATATATATATATATAGTAAGTTATAAAATATATATGGTTATTAAGCTACACTGAATATTCCGCGTTTCATCATCTTTAGGATTCTTCAGCCTTATGCGATAATTTTGTGGTTGTCTCGCGTTTTTATATACGCAACTTCTATTGAGTTTTTATTTAGCCAATCAGGTTTCTAGTATCCACCGTGCCCTTTCTAATCAGCCAATGAGCAGGCACTTACAGGACAAAGACCCATTTGACCTCCGGTTGACCCGTTCTCCTATAACATATATATTTTATAACTAGCGCTACCTACGTATTGAGCACTGTTGAAGTAAATAGTTAAAGTTTACGCATAAATTTATACTTTCGTATATTAATTTTATGTGAATAAATGAAGTAGTTTTATATATATATATATATATATATATATATATATATATATATATATATATATATATATATATATATATATATATATATATGCAAGAGTGATGACCCTTACACCCTCCCCTTTATATGTAAGGATTTTGACCAATTCGTGGAAATATACTATTCGATGAGGGAGATGTTGTTTGCCAGCGTAGTAACGCCTTCCCCACAGTCGCCTCCGCCAATACTCGCACAGGTATCTAATTTCTCTTCCCCTTCTATTTTGGTCTTCTCTACCCCCCACTCAATCCTGCACCCACCCTCTGTCGCCAAATTTGTTGGTCTCTGTTGCGTGACTCTAATCGCCACCCCCTTTCCGACAACACTGAACCTTTTCCACCCCAAATCAACCCACAGTCGCATCAAACTCTTCCTCGCAGCAGGCATTTGTCCTCTCTACCAAACAAACGACATACACAAGTGTCATCGGCGATTTTTTTGTTGTTGTTGTCGTCGTACGATCTCCCCCCATACCCCCACACCTTCCATCACTACCCCCGCAAGTTTCTCCCCCCCCTTTTTTTTCCCTTTTAATTTTTTTTTTGTTCATCGCGTATCCAAATTACATTTCGATTGTCTGTTTTCCTGTTTTCATAAACACTTCCATTACCGGATAACAGATCGAGAGGTTTGAGACTCGGCGGATTTTATTTCCTTTCATGCTGATTGAGCGACGGTTTAACTTATTTCGCTCTCTCCATTATCCAAATCGATGCTTTGAACCCTGCATTAATGTGCGCGACTTCTTACCAGGTGGCCAATTCATTCTCAGGTGGGATATTTTGACCTTATATCTGTCTCTATTTTTACTATTATATTAAAGGAACTGTGTGTCTGTGGGCGCGCACGCGCGTGTCCGTGTGCGTGCGTGCATGCGCGTGTGTGTGCGTGCGTGCGTGCGTGTGTGTGTGAGAGAGAGAGAGAGAGAGAGAGAGAGAGAGAGAGAGAGAGAGAGAGAAAGTTCCCTATGGAGTCGAAAACGGCTGGGCGGACTTTTGAAAAAAATTCACACAATGGTACTTTATGGCAACTTGATGATTGAATATGGGATATATGTGCTAAATTTTTCATTAAATATTAATCCTTATGAATCAATATTAATCATTAACTGTGCATCGAACAGATAACCATAATGGTTAATTCGCTGCA
>NC_136501.1:111863164-111870664 GCF_053919585.1 Euprymna scolopes
TTGCAGCAGACAATGCCACCATCCTCAACGATCCACAATCAATTCTGGATCGTTGGAAGGAGCATTTTGCCACTCTACTCAATAAAGAATCTTCTGCAGATGAGGACTTTCTCAAAATGGTCCCACAGTACCCAGCGCAATTATGAATGAATGCAAATGAAAGTAAGTAAAAACAGAGCCTGATAATATCCCCTTCGAACTTATCCACTATGGTGGACAACATCTGAAAACAAGACTATTCACTCTCATTCTTAAGATGTGGGAAGAACGTCAAGTACCAAAGGATCTGAAAGACGCAGTAATAGTAAGTATCTTCAAAAAGGGTGACCGAAAATCATGTGGCAATTACCGTTGGATTGCCCTTTTGTCCATAATGGGAAAAATCTTTGCCCGCATACAACTGAATCGCTTGCTGCAAGTCACGGAATCCGTCCTCCCAGAATCTCAGTGCGGCTTCCGTGCCTCTCGAGGAACAATAGATATGATTTTCTGTGCGAGACAGCTGCAGGAGAAAAGCAGCGAACAACAGAAACCCCTCTATCTTGTATTTTATGACCTGCAAAAAGCATTCTATAACGTTCCAAGAGATGCAATGTGGAAAGTTCTCAACCAATTTGGTTGCCCAATTCACTTTGTAGAACGCATCCAGGCACTGCATGAAGGCATGTCAGGATATGTATCGCACTAAGGCAAGGAAACAAAAAGTTTACAGTTACCTGTGGACTAAAACAAGGTTGTGTTCTTGCACCTACCCTTTTTTCCTTATATCTTGCTGCAATGCTGCACGAACTTTCCCCAAATAACCCGGAGGTGGACATTAGGTACCGTTATAATGAGGGACTTTTCAAGCCTGCTAGACATAAATCTCAAAGCCTTGTGAAATTCCAATACATCACAGAGCTTCAATATGCAGATGACAACATGGTCCTTAGCCATTCCAAGGAAGACATCCAGAGATCCGTAAACAACTTCACAGCAGGCTACCATCGCTTCGGACTCTCTGTTAAAGAGAGTCCGAAGCGATGGTATTGGTAACACAAAAGTGTTAGTACAACCAGTACCTAATACCATCTTACAGGACGTAAGCATTCACATAAATGACACTCCTCTTGAGCAAGTAGATCACTTTCCATATCTCGGTAGCATAATATCAGAAAAGTGCTCAAATGAGAATGAAATAGAAAGCCGAATTGGCCTTGCCTATGGAGCTTTCGGTAAACTGACGAAGCGCGTCTTCAATAATAAACATCTTTCAATAAAAACTAAACTCATGGTATACCACGCGATTGTTATACCTACGCTTCTGTATGGGTATGAGACCTGGACTATATACCAAAGTGATCTCATTAAACTCGAAAAATTCCACCAACAAAAACTTCGAGCTATACTGAACATCAAATGGTATGACTATGTAACCAACACAAGCGTTCTTGAGAGAGCAAACAGCTGCAGTATTGAGGCCACCACAATGAGGGACAGACTCTGTTGGTTGGAGCATATCCTCAGAATGGATGAAAACAGACTCCCTCGAACAACCCTGTACTCAGAGCTAGCCACAGGAAAAATACCTATCGGCCGCTCTCTAGTGCAATATAAGGACCAACTCAAATCCACCCTAAAAAACACCGGATTTGATCTTCACATCTGGGAAACAACATCTCAGGATCGTTGCCTGCGGTTCCAATCCATCATACATGGTACCAAAGGATACGAGGCAGAAAGAAGAAGACTGGTGGAGATCAAGAGGCAGGCAAGAAAAAATCGTGCTGAACAACAACGCCCCCTGCCAAGCATTGCTTGCCTTCTCTGCCCACGCAAATTCCACGCTCAGATTGGTCTGAGAAGCCATCTGCGATCCAAACACTGAGGGAAGAGGAAACTGAAATTCTCGGATACGAGAAATTGGCCGATGACAACGACATTTTCTACTATATCGTTTTTCATAATTTTTGAATATTTTCATTACTGCGACATGGCAATTCAGTAGATACCATTGGTTTCACTTGAAATATTCAATATTTCATTATTCGAATTTCGATACAATAATCTCATAACATAATTGCGGTTGATTTAAGTGCTTGTTATGATAAAGTCGACAGATCGATTTAAAAAAAAAAATGTCATTTTAAGCAGAAACAACATTACCTACTTAATTGTTATGTCGAAAATAGTAATATGTCCCAAATTTACGAAAACTCATCTAGAAAGGTATTTATAGTTTAAACTAATGTGTTACGGAAACTTGGGTAAAATTGCATTTTTCTTAGATGTTTTAAAGCAGACAATGAAGAGCTCACAGACAGGAGACATAACTAGGAACGCAAATTTTAGATGATACGGCGACCAACATTTTAGCCTTGTAGCGGTAGATCTTTTTTTTTTTTTTTTTACTAAAACACAATAGCAGTTGTTTCTAATCGATGAACTTTCATAATTTTTTGATATATTACTATTTTCGACAGGACAATTAAGTAGTATTTTTCTTGCTTTAAAGAGCATGTTAAAAAAAAGGATCCGTCAATTCTATGGTATAAGAACGGACAATATTGGCGGAATACTGTTGCCATATCTGGGCAGGAGCTGCCAAAAACAGCCTATCATGCCTTGACAGAGTACAAAATAGACTTCGTGGTTTAGTGGGGGATGCCCTTTTCTCTACCCTGCAACCTCTCTCCCACAGAAGAGACGTTGCGAGCCTATCCTTGTTTTATCGTTATTTTCATGGCAGATGCTCGTCTGAACTCCAATCCCTGGTCCCCCCTCGCCAAACTTTCACGAAAAACACCCGTCTAGCTGAATCCACTGTGAAAAATTTCCCCCACTCTATATCTGTGCCTAAATCAAAACGCGGATTTCATGAACAAAGCTTCTTTCTTAGAACTGCACGCCTGTGGAACTCTGTTCCGTCTGCCTGCTTCCCTCCGGACTACAACTTGGATGTCTTCAAGTCTAATGTTAACAAATTCCTAATGAACCACCCCCCTAATTAAACACTTCATAAAATCTCCTCACTAACGTGATGTACTTGCAATAACCCTTATCCCTGAGTGGCTTCCGGGCCTTGATAAGTGGTGATCACTGTGTAAAAAAAAAAAAAAAAAAAGTAATGGGGGGGGGGGCATTGTTTTGAAAGCCAGTTTATTATAATTTTCCCCTATTGTCCCCCCGATTTTTTCCGACATTTTTGCTCGTACCTTATTTTTAAGTAAAAGGGAGGGGGTCGAAGTGTTCATACATTTTTAGCATCAGCTATTCATTTTTCACGTACCTACTAAAAATATTCACGAACATTGTATGCTTTCCTATAGCTGTAAAACTTCCATTTTAAACATATATCAAAGCTCCCATTTGTGCATATATGCATATTGCAACTATCGATTTTAGCACGTACCTTCCATCTTAACAATCACCATGATTTCTTAAAAAAATACATATTCTAATTCTAATTGAAATAGAATCAAGCGTAATAATTAAATAAAACCAATTATCTAATGAGAAACCATAAAAAATGAATAATTAATTAATGATCGTTCGTTTTTCAAAGGAATATGCAAATTAGTTACCCTTCATGTAGTCGCTCACATATTCATGACTGAGTATATTAAGAGGTTTGTTTTAATTATTTTTAATTAGAAAAAATAGTCAGTACGAGAAAAAACTCAATTTTATAGGGTGGAACGATAAATGTGTCGCCCTAAAGAAAATAGCTTTGACTTGAGTGCCATCATCAAAAATCGAAACAAAAACATTTAACTTTAAAACGTTATTGATTGTTTCTGGATCAAAGTACCGTAGGTTTGCAACAACATCTGCTGGCCATTTTTCATAACTTCTTAGAATTCGTACTAATTTCGACATGGCAAGTAAGTACGTAATCTATATATCTATAAAAGTGAACGTGTCTGTCTGTGTGTCTGTCTGTCTGTGTACATTTCCCTACGCAATAACTCTGTCAATTTTTAGTCTATAGACCTGAAATTTGAAATACCGGGTACTGAGATTTGGGAAAATCGATGTGACGGGTGTCAGCCAGAAATTTGGCTGTAAAGGGGCCAAATTTCAACGATTTGACCTTTAAGAACTCTACCAAACTCCTCCGACAATTTTGGGTCTAGACACTTGAAATTTTAGATATAGGTTCCTTGAACCTGGATCTAACTTAATAAAGTGATTTGAGCCCGAAGCTATAAATTTTACGGGGTCATAATAGGGGTCAAATTAAAAAAAAAATTTATTCTTTTTTTTTTTGCTCAGCATACACCTCCAAACACCCGGGCAACGCCGGGCTGAAATGCTAGTATATATATATTTTTAAATGCGTTGCATTAAAAGATTATTAATCGAAACAAACAATTTTACTTGATTTAATTATTTGGTTATTGCTTTCTTATTTAGTTATTCCTCTTTTCTTAATTTAATTATTTTGTTTTTGATTTGCTTTTGCGCACTTAGGAGTTTTGGTTAACCCTAACCAAAAAAAGTTATATTCATCAGGATGAAAAAAGAAAGAACAGAAACGTACAAAAAGGAGAATTGTGAATAACGAAAAGAAAACGAAACGAAAAATTGGAAACGATAAAAAAGGACATAAGCAAAGAAAATACCAAAAAAAAAGTAAATATATATACAATTATATATATATATATATATATATATATATATATATATATATATATATATATATAGTCTTTGAAGTTTTTAACATTTGAAACCACACAAAAAATTATTTTTTATCATTCATCAAAAAAAAACATCTAGTCAGTAAGTCATTTAATCACCTGCAATCACTGCATCAACTCTCAAATTTACTATAATACCAATTTTTATATTTTTTAAGGGATCATCAGTTGTTTACCATGAAACACTGTTTCGGGGATTTAAAAACAAAACAGTGTATTACATCATGGCTCCCCAGCAGTGTTGATCAAACACCACCACCCTTAATCTTAGGAAGAAGACAAGTTACAAAAATTTTTTTCCCAATTTCCTATTCTTAATTGTAATTACTAACCTTTTCATAGTATAAAAATGAATTTCTTACCTGTGCGATTCATCAATTTCCACATTTAAAATGGATACATTTTTTAATTTTTTAATTTATCAGTCTTGTATTTATAAGATTTGGATTAATCCATTTAACTACTTATCACCCCCACTATAGTTAGTAGTTAGTATATTTACATTCTTATTTATTTAAAATTAGATATATAAAGGTTAAAAATATTTTATTTTTACATATATACATTTTTTTTTTTTTTTTTTTTTTTTTTTAACTATATAAATTTATTATATGTAATTATAAATACATTTATACATTGCTAATATAGTTTTGGATTTCCTTTATCAATATAATCTGGTTTATCTTAAACGATTCAAAAGCATCAGGATATATATATATATATATATATATATATATATATATATATATATATATATATATATATAAAATTATATATATTATGAAATATATATATATATATAAATATATAAATATATATATATATATATAAAATTATATATATTATGAAATATAAGTGAATAAATAAAAAATAAAACCCAAATAAACAGAACACAAATGAACGCCGAAACAAAAACTATTTTAATTTTCAAACGATGAAGTCAAAGAACTAGCGGAGCTCAAAAATCGGCAGCAAAAATTGGTAAAAAATAATCAGGTAACTAAAAAAGAAGCTAGATGTATTACAAAAATCATCCACAATAACGTTCTGTTTAAAAATGGCAGAAACCTAATTTAATTCAACGCATACCTATATTGTTTTCCTATCAGAGGGTAGGAATTAGCAAAATGCGGGATCAGATTTTGCATGCAAAAGTATTTGATGAAACAACAAGTAAGTCAAAGATCTTACTTGAAAACAAAAAAATTGAAACAGAGGGAATATGGTGAAGAAAAAGGTGATTACACATGAATGGATAGTCTGGTGGAAGATAAATAATCCGTCACTGGATTATTTATCTTCCAACCAGACTATCCATTCATGTTTAATGTTTCATCAAATACTTTTGCATGCAAAATCCGATCCCGTATTTTGCTAATTCCTACCCTCTGATGAGAAGGAAAGTATTTCTTCGAAACTCCGCGGATTAAGGACTATCCACTATCTAGTGTTTCCGTTTCAGATTAAATATGTTTTTAACTCATTTCAAAGTGTTTTTTAACATGTTTTATTAACTGTTTGCTCGTTAAATATATATATATATATATATATATATATATATATATATATATATATATATATATATATATATAAGAACAAAATTAAAGGTTAAAAATATATTTTACATGAATTTATTGTTTTACAGGATACTCAAAAAGTTATAAGGAGGTTAGGCTTTCGACCAAGTTTGTTTGCTTCTCTGTATGCAGTGTCGCATCCTCATCGCGCGACCAATCGTTACCACACTTAATCAAAATATTATTCATAGTCTAATATCAAGGTCATTTAATTTAAGCTGTGGATATCAAGGTCAAATGCTAATGTCAAGGTCACAGTGACAGCTACCGTTCTGTTCATTGTAAAGACCCTCTACTTCGGCGACATTGTAATCAATGAATCCTTAAGCTTATACGACCTTGACCGTAAAAAAAATAGATCACCGTTAAAATGTTGACAAAATGTCAACTTTTGAATTTTCCAAATTTGATGCGTTGCCCTGATCGTATTTTTCTGGATTCTTCGGACTACTATTCTCATATAGAGTGTGATTTTCACAAAATTTCTGTTGTATTTTGTCGAACTCGGGAATTTTGCAAAACTCTCAAAATGTAGCAATAGAAGTTTCCAAAACTTTCTACACCCCCTCCCACCCATAGAAGCGAGAAAAATCCTCTGTAGGAGCCATAACACAAATACGCTTAAATAACCAGTAATCGCCACATATGCAAATCCAACGGCACACGACTCTCCATCGATCATCAGAATGTTTGCCCATCTACAGAAAAACCGCTTTGGCAAGTCTCTTCTGTCTTAAACAAAACAGCAGCTGGTGCAACACAGAACATGATTGTTGAAAGCATATTTTCTTGCTTGACGCCTTTTTAATGTTTACGGGGCGATCAGAGAACAGCCATCCGAAGAATCCAAATAATTGGTATTCTCATCTTAATAGTTAACATTAAAACGTTTTGATATACGTGACCTGTTTTAATGCATATTTTCGTAATTTAATAATGTTGGGATACGATTTGCGAGTCTTTATCTATAAATCAGACAGTCGAAATTTAATTATTTGTTTAATTCTCGGAGCTAGTACGGTTTATATTCGCGCAACCGGTGTTACATTTGAAAAGCTTCAGTCAGTTTCGTTTTCACCATCAAAGAAGTCTCTCACTAATAACTAATTTTATAAAAGCTTGTGATCCGTCGTAAATTATTTTCAGAAGATTAATGCAGTCTTTTTGTTGAGAGGGATTTTGTCTAAAATGGATTAAAGCTTGTCTAATTTTATCAATCAGTGAATCTATTTTGCCCTTAACTC
>NC_136501.1:111873164-111940664 GCF_053919585.1 Euprymna scolopes
ATTAATAAGCGCCAAAAGTTCATGAAATGGCGAAAAGAAATGATAAAATCAAAAAAGATAAATCCTTTCATCTGGAGTTTTAATCTTTGATTTTTAATCCATCTTTTAGTTTGAAAAAAGAGGCTAAAGGAAAAACAAAGTAAACATGAATATATCTTCAAATTCGAGCGTTCTACCGGTTTCGTTCGGATCAACGAATGCACTCAGAAAAAGTTCAGATTTTAAATTCATCGAAATAACGGCAAAAACATAGGGGGGAAAAGACGCAAAATGTTTTAGACACGTTTTCTGTTGAGAGAGATTATGTCTAAAATTGACCAAAGTTTGTCTAAAATTGACCAAAGTTTGTCTAAAATTGATTAAAGTTTTTCTAAAATTGATTAAAATTTGTCTAAAATTGATTAAAGTTTGTCTAAAATTGATTAAAGTTTGTCTAAAATTGATTAAAGTTTGTCTAAAATTGATTAAAGTTTGTCTAAAATTGATTAAAGTTTGTCTAAAATTGACCAAAGTTTGTCTAAAATTGATTAAAGTTTGTCTAAAATTGATTAAAATTTGTCTAAAATTGATTAAAGTTTGTCTAAAATTGATTAAAGTTTGTCTAAAATTGATTAAAGTTTGTCTGAAATTGATTAAAGTTTGTCTAATTTGACACTGCGTACAATAGAATAAAAATAAACTTATGAACAACATTTTGTTTCCAGTCGTCTAAAACTTCTTACTACCGGACTGTCTGTTCAGAAACAAAATAGTGATTGCGCAACCTTTGCTTAACTAAACACAACATACGCAAGCACTTTTACAAGGTGTATCCATTGTCTCTGTCTGAAAGGAAGCCCTTTTATTTTATAGACACGTAGTTCGATATCAATATAAAAAATAAAAATAGGATCGGGTTAACGGAAGCAGAAATTAATGCTTGACACATTTTTGTCCTTTTTTTTTTTACTTCTGCATTTCGTATTCATCTGTTTTTTTTTTTTTTTTTTTTTTTTTTTGAGGCGAATTAAACGGGAAATGAAAGAAAAACATGTTTATGATCACGAAAATCGGCAGAGATGAACAATAACGTAGAAATAGGAGAAACCTTTGGAGAAAATACACCTTTACGTCAATTTATGGGAATTTTTTTAATATGAGAAAACGGCAGGAAATGGGAGGGATAGAAGAAAATATGGCGATTACAGAAACAACAAAAAAGAAAAATGACATTGCGTCCATGCGGAACAGCTGTGAGAAAGCGGCGACATTCGTCTTTTATTGCATTCTTTTTAATATATATATATATATATATATATATATATATATATATATATATATATATATATACACACGAGCAAACAGTTAATAAAACATGTAAAGAAACACTTTGAAATGAGTTAAAAAAAACATTTAATCTGAAAAGGAGACACATGATAAGTGGATAGTCCTTAATCCGCGGAGTTTCGAAGAAATACTTTCCTTCTCATTAGAGGGTAGGAATTAGCAAAATACGGGATCGGATTTTGCATGCAAAAGTATTTGATGAAACAACGAGTAAGTCAAAGATCTTACTTGAAAACAAAAAAAGTGAAGCCGAGGGAATATCGTGAAGAAAAAGGTGATTACACATTAATGGATAGTCTGGTGGAAGATAAATAATCCGGTGACGGTAAAATCCAAATATGTAACTTCAAGAAAGTTAATTGAATTTCCATTTGCACAAGTAAAATCCAAGGAAATCCCGTAATTGGAAGATGATCGATAATAATCCAAAGGCAGAAATCCATGGAAAAATTCACAAAAATGTGTACAAGGAAAAAAGGAAAAAATTCCAATAATATTAATAAAAGAAAAATAAGATATGCTTTTCATTCTACTGCCGATATATATATATATATATATATATATATATATATATATATATATATATATATATATATATAATTATTAAATACCTACAGACACTAGTGTTTCATCCTTTCGGGATTCTTCAGTGCAGGGTGTTACTACCAGTCGAACGATTCGAACCCCGCGACACGAGACATCTCTGGCTCGATTAGCGGAGGCCGTATCCATTCGGCTACTATTAACCGTGTGAAATAGCGTTGAATTTTAAACATTTTAATTTAAATGTTCATTACGTCAGACAGACAGTGAACAAATCGTTATACGATGATCTACGCATAAGAGCTAAATTGACCGACTTTTAATTCAACGGAATGTGCTCAACGATAAGAAACGAATTTCTTAAAGGGGCTGTCATATATATATATATATATATATATATATATATATATATATATAATGAATAAATGGCAAAAGACTATATTCCAAATTTCATGATGTTGACCATCTTATAATTTATTCCTTTAATTCAGTTTACATTTACAATTCTTGACAGTATCTGTTTCGTAGCGCAAAATCAATCACTTAATTATTATATCAATTAGTTAATCTATTTTGCCCTTAACTCACCAAAAGAAATAGCAACAATCAATCCGTCAAAAGGAAATAAAGTGCGTTTTGACATGATTAAAATCCGAAATTGGAAGAAAAGCTATAAATACCTTATAATATGTTTCCATTACGCCATTTTGCATTTTAAAAATAAAGTCACAAAACCCATCTATTCGTACTAATATGTTCTATAAATTTAGGAATATTCTGCCAAAATGTTCTATTTAGTAATTAGTAAAGTTATTAATTCTGATTAATGTACGAATACTTATGAAAATTACATAAATAAACTATTACACATGTGTGCATATACGAAACTAAACTAAACTAAAAACAGTTTATAATTTACGGTTATATTAAATTATTTATTAATTTGAATTTTAAACCATTCATAATTCAGTTTAATTAAAGATATAAATTATAAGATGGTCAACATCATGATTATAGTCTTTTGTCATTTATTCATTATATTGCTCTGTAATTACATTGAGCTTCTTAAATAAGGATTGGTATATATTATAAGAAAATAAAATATATTTCCACAAACTATATATATATATATATATATATATATATATATATATATATATATATATATATATATATATATATATATGGTAAAACTGATAATTAGTAAAAACCTGAAGAGAGTGCTCAATACTATTGCAGAGCAAATATGTGTTTTATTTTTTTATTACCGTTTTATCTGTTTGGTTACATATGTTTCAGATGTTGGATCATGTTTACGGTCCAACAGCCTCGTCAGACCTTACAGAAGTTGTTAGTATCAGTCAGGAAGAAGTGTTTTAGAAGAAATACAAAAAAAAAAAAAAAAGAGAAACGGTGGAGCGGTGAGGTAGGAGATAATAAGGGGGAGGGAGACGGGTATTGACAATATTTCAGTTTTGAGGGTTAAGATACATTAGATTGTAGTGTGTGTGTGTGTGTAGCAGATTCAGGTAGGCGTGGGTGGAGATATATGGATATAGGAAGGGGGAGGTGGAGAGAGGATTGTAAGAAAAGAAAAAAGGAAGAGGGTAAGGAGAGGAGGGGGGAAGTTTCAATTTTTAGGTTTTAAATTTTAACTGCCTTTTGCTTGTTCAGTAAGGTATATTAAGTAGATGAGAGAGAGAGGGAGAGCGAGAGGGAAAGAGAGGGAGAGCGAGAGGGAAAGAGAGGGAGAGAGAGGGAAAGGGTTAGTGTAGATGTCATGTCTTTTGACAGGTACAGGGTTCATTTAAAATTTTCGTAGTCGCTATACGTCGACTTGTCCATTTCAGTTTACAATGGGTTGTATTTTTTTAATAATACATACGTTAACGCACGCGCAAATATGCATGCATACATATACATATATATGTAGATTTCTATACATCCGTATATAGACGCATACGCACACACACATATATATAAACAATGTATATACAGACATACATGGATCCATATGCAGACATACATACACATACACACAACTCTTATACCCATATACACACTCACAAATATATATAAACACACACACACACACACACACATATATATACACCTATCTATATACATATATGTATCAGGTTGAAGAATACCCTCCGTCGTAACAACTACCCCGATTGATTACTGTACACGGAATAACCCTTAGTGGCTTCCGGGCCTTGATAAGTGGTGACCCTCCATGTAAAGAAAAACACACACACACACACTCTCTCTTCTCTCTTTTTCTCTCTCTCTCTCTCTCTCTCTCTCTCTCTCTCTATATATATATATATATATATATATTTATATAAACATATATCTATATATTTTTATAGACAGATAAATAAACAGATAGATAGATAGATAAATAGATAGATAGATAGATAGATAGATATACTGGTAATTGTCTGCATCACCCATACAGTATCAAACATGGAATCGCACGCTGCTTACAACATCGAGCAGAGACAATAAGTAGCGATACCATTACATACCACCAAGAAATGGCCAGGTTGAAGAATAACCTCCGTCGTAACAACTACCCCAATAGCATACTATCCACCAGACGTGTTAATAGTATAAGAGAGGAGAATGAAACCCAAAAACCTCCAATGGTCTGCCTACCATACATATGAGGCATCTCCGAAAAGATTCAGAGAATATGTGCCCCCTACAACATCAGGACGATATTCAAGAGCGCGTCAACACTCAGACGACACCTGGTATGAGTGAAGCCCCGCATGGAGGAGAAAATGACCAAAAACTGCATATACTCCATCCCATGCAGTTGCAGAAAGGTTTACAAGGGTGAAACATGCCGCCCCTTTGAAGTAAGGGTGGAAGAACACCGAAAAGCGGTAACTAAAGGGGAGACGGAAAAATCTGGTATAGCCAACTATGTCTGGATGGAGAGGGGGGACCATCGCCCCCTATGAGATGAAGTAAAAATAATAAACAGAGAGACCCACTGAAAAGTGAGAAAACTTAAAGAAACAGCTCACATGCTCGGACATAACAACCTACTGAGCAAACCAAGCATAGAGCTGAATGCAATTTGGACACCTCTGATAGAGAGAGAAAACCTTGAATAACAACATAGGTTTAACATTAAGAAAAACCAACTAAGAATTGTCCTAGTGACATATGGCCGAGTGGTCCTAGACGTTGTATCAAAGTTTACAGTTTGCTGAGTTCAATCCTGAACGAAGGCAGTGAAAAGTAACATTCAAAACATAGAATGTCCCAGAGCCTAGCTGGAGTCCGAACACGGTACCCCCGTAATAATAATAAAGGGTTGGGTTTGAGACTCCTAACAAACGGTTCCCCAGCTCGATACAAAACATGTATGATGAAGGCCGGAGGGCAAAACGGCCGAAACGTTGTGACTATAACAACCAAGATGAGGAAGTCAGTCCTTATCGAAGGCCTTTGATTTATCATCTGTTGTAGATCTAGCATATTGTATGTCACTAAGAAGGTTATTTCTGCTGAGGTGGTTGACTACTTCTGTATTTAATATGGATTCCAGCAGCTTACTCACACAGGAGAGAGGGAGATGATTTATCACCTGAATTCTTAAATACAGGGTATACTGATGAGGTTTTCCAGCACTTCTTAAGGCAACGCTTAAATAGTTTTGTAAGTATGGGGGCAAGTTCTGGTTGAAGCTTTTTCAACACTATAATTGGAATGCCGTTAGTTGCTTTACTGGAATCAAGGTTCTTGATTAGCTTGGCGACCTCACGCACAGATATTTGTATGTTGCATAGCGTCTGTTATAGGAGGAAATACGGGAAGTTGATGGCCTTCGTCGCATAGAGTAGAATTAGCTGCAAAGTTCTTGGCAAATAGTTTGGCCTTGTCTGATGCTGACGAGATGACTTCAGGTCCATTGATGATGGTTGGGATAGAACGCACGCTTCTGTTTAGGATCCTGTTTGCTATTTGACAAAACTGGTGGGAACCAAGCCGCTGCTCAGCTACTTTGGATCTAACGGACTAAGCATATAGCTCTCTTGTATTTTTTATTACACTTTTACAGTGGTTGCTGGCAGCTTTAGTCTCAGTACATCTATTACGTTGGTAGCTACGGAAAAAGTGATTTCTATGCGCGATGGAGAACCATGGCTGGCTGTTGGGTTTTTGTTGAAATTCTTTTGATGGTATGAATCGGTCTATGCCTACAATTAACCATTCGGTCAGGCCTGATACTATAGAGGACATATCCTTTTTAAACATGGAATGCAGAGGTAGATCAGATATAAATGTACGGAAGCTATCCCAGTCAGCCATAGAGTATCGATATACAGTACTGAGAGGTAGTCTGAAGACTTATTACATTTCATTTTTATCTTAACTGATACAACGGAATGGCCGGAGGATCCCAAAAGTGCTCAAACATTCAAAAAACTTGCCAAACATTAAAAAAAATACTAGACTAGCTACAAACACTACATACGGTTTCCCCATTTTCTATCTATGCCTTAATCTAAACGCAGATTCCACGAACAAAGCACCTTTCCCAGAACTGCCCGTCTGTGAAACACTGTTCCGGTGACCTGCTTCCCAGTTGAATACAACATGGTAGCCTTCAAGTCCAATGTAAACAAGTTTTTGTTTAACCGTCCCCATAAATAATCAAATTTTACCCAATTTAAACCATAAACGATTACTACACTACCATCTTACATTCATTAACCCTTATCCTCGAGTGGCCTTCGGACCTTGATAAGTGGTGACTCTCGAGTAAAAGAAAAGTAAATATCAATTCTGATAAAATATTATTATTAAAAACTATTCTGTGACATGTTAGCATAGAAAATTATCAGTATTGGGACGATTAATTGAAATCGAAAAAATTGAAACTTATTGAGGCATCAGAAACGGAATAATTTGTGCCTATTTTCCGATGCTGAAAACGATTCTTTTAATTGCATTTTTTAAAAAGTTGTTTTGGTTTTCAAATGGTAAATATTTATTGATTTACAAACTACGAGTAAAACTAAAATGTACATATCACATCGATTTTTACACACACACACACACACACACACACACACACACACACACACACACACACACACACACACACACACACATTCAGCTTTATATTATATATATATACATATGTGTGTGTGTGTGTGTGTGTGTGTGTGATAATCCCTTTTTACCTACTTCCATGGCAGGTGCTCGTCTGAACTCCAATCTCTGGTCCCCCCTCGCCAATCTTTCACGAAAAACACCCGTCTAGCTGAATCCACTGTCAAAAACTTTCCCCACTCTTTATCTATGCCTAAATCAAAATGCGGATTCCATGAACAAAGCTTCTTTCTTAGAATTGCACGCCTGTGAAACTCTGTTCCATCTGCTTGCTTCCCACCTGACTACAACCTGGATGTGTTCAAGTCCAACGTAAAAAAATTCCTGATGAACTGCCCCCTTAAGTAGACACTTTATCAAATCTCCACACTAACGTACTTTATTTACAATAACCCTTATCCCTGAGTGGCTTCCGGGCCTTGATAAGTGGTGACCACCTTGTAAAAACAAAAGCATTATATATATATATATAGTCTTGGAAGTTTTTAACCTTTAAAACTATACAAAAAAAAATTATCATTCGTTAGAAAACCATTTAGTTAGTAAGTCATTCAATCACCTACAATCACTGTATAAACTTGCTCTCTCGAATTCACTATAGTACCGATAATAATTTATTTTTAAAGAGATCATCAGTTGTTTACCATGAAACCCAGTTTTCAGGGATTTAAAAACAAAACAGTATATTACATCATGGCTTCCCAGCAGTGTTGATCAAACACCACCTCCCATAATCTTAGGGGAAAAAAATAGAAAAACATGTTACAAATATTAGATCTAGTTTCCTATTCTTAATTATTTTATCTTACCTATTCATGTTTAAAAAATTGATTTTCTTTCCTGTGAGATTCTTCTGTTTCCAAATTCAAAATATATTTTTTATCAGTCTTGTATTTATAAGATTAGGATTAATCCATTTGACTACCTATCACCCCCACTATGATTAGTATTTTGTATATTTACATTCGTATTTATTGAAAATTATATATATATATATATATATATATATATATATATATATATATACATATATATATATATATACATATATATATATATATATATACATATATATATATATATATATATATATATACATATATATATATATATACATATATATATATATATATATATATATACATATATATATATAAGAACAAGTAGTTAATAAAACATGTTAAAAACACTTTAAAAAAGAGTTAAAAACATATTTAATTTAAAAAAAAAGAAACACTAAATAAGAAAATCCATTTAAAAAACTCCACTTATTTAGTGTTTCCTTTTTTCAAATTAAATATGTTTTTAACTCTTTTTTAAAGTGTTTTTTTAACATGTTTTATTAACTACTTGTTCTTATTATAAGCTCTATCTCCTATTTGGTTTTATCGAGCTTTTACATCTGGTTGAGATTACTTTATAAATATTGATTCTTTAATATTTATAATTTACTTTAGTTTTACCATCTTGATCATTTTCGTAAACTTAACTGTAATTCTTATTTTATATATATATATATATATATATATATATATATATATATATATATATATATATATATATAAGCTGGACTCCCGGCGTTGCCCGGTCGTATAGTACGTTTAATATGATATTTTAATTTATGCAGATTGCGTATGTATGTTTTTAGAATCAATCCTCTGTTGATTATTATATATTACGAGGAATAATTAGCAAAAAAAAAAAAAATAAATAAATAAAAAATGAATAAATAAAAATAAAAAAAAAAATAAATAAAAAAAAAAAAAAAATAAATAAAAAAAAAAAAATAAAATAAAAATAAAAAATAAAATAAAATAAATAAAAATTAAAATAAATAATAATAACGTATCTTGCAAATGGAGGCATGGGGGAGGGGTTTCCAATACTTCGACCAGTGACAATCATCACTTATCAAGGCCCGGAAGCCACTCAGGGATAAGGGTTATTGCAAGTACATTACGTTAGTGTGGAGATTTGATGAAGTGTTTACTTAAGGGGGCGGTTCATTAGGAATTTGTTAACGTTGGACTTGAACACATCCAAGTTGTAGTCCGGTGGGAAGCAGGCAGACGGAACAGAGTTCCACAGGCGTGCAGTTCTAAGAAAGAAGCTTTGTTCATGGAATCCACGTTATGATTTAGGCACAGATATAGAGTGAGGGAAATTTTTGACAGTGGATTCAGCTAGACGGGTGTTTTTCGTGAAAGATTGGCGAGGGGGGACCAGAGATTGGAGTTCAGACGAGCACCTGCCATGGAAGTAGGTAAAAAAGGGATTATCACACACACACACACATATGTATATCTATATATAATATAAAGCTGAATGTGTGTGTGTGTGTGTGTGTGTGTGTGTGTGGTCACGAATAGGCTCCGATATAGTTGACTATTTTAAAAAACTGATTACATATAATAATAGAAGATGTATCGAGACACAGGAATGGGTATATTTAATCTGGCAGAACGGTGGTTCATTAAAATTGTGGGGGGGGGGGTCTGCGTTCGCGCCTGGTCCACAAAGTATGGAAATAAAAAATTAAAAAAAACGTTTACAAGTGTTTTTGATATAGATGTACATAAGAATACTTTGATAAGTATGTTTTAACTTAAATAGGGATGGTATAATAAAATTGTGGGGTCTGCGTTCACGCCTGACCTCCATAGAATGGAAATAGGCACAAACTTTAATAAATACTTTTCATATCTATCTGCGTAAGTATACTTTGATAATTATGTTTCAGTTTTATGGTATAATAAAGTTATGGGGTGTTCGTTCGTGCTTGGCCTCCATAGAATGGAAATATGTCACAAAGTTTAACAAGGTTTTTTAATATAGATCCACAGAATATTGTGATAAGTGTTTCAGTGTGAACAGGTATGGTATTATAAATTATGAGGTTTATCTATGTTATTTTTACTTTCATCATATTTTGCTTTGGTTTTGATACCCCCAAATTCAACCCAAATTTACAACTCTTCCTTTTCATAACCTATCATACTTTCATAAACCAGAGTCCATTTTCTGTAGACTGTTTTTGAACCCAGTCAACGACGGGTACATTTGCTAGTATATATATATATATGTGTGTGTGTGTGTGTGTGTGTGTGTGTGTGTGTGTGTGAGTGCGTGTGTGTGTGTGTGTCTGTGAGTGCGTGTGTGTGTGCGTGCGTGTGTGCGTGTGTGTGTGTGTGTGTGTATAAGAGAAAAGAAATTAAACCTGATTTTTCTTTTTTTCAGAAATCGTCCATTTTTTATTTTGGACGTAAACAAATAATATTTTTATTTATTTATTTATTTAGTTATTTATTTATTTTATGTTTTTTATATATATATATATATATATATATATATATATATATATATATATATATACATATATATATAACAAAATTGAATCCTCCAATACTCTGGTAAGTTTCGAACACGCGACCTGCTGTGTATTAAGCAATCGTAATAACCACTGCATCACGCAACCTTAACGACCTACTAATATTTCATGTACAATTAACCAAAATTACAAAAATATTTTTTTTAAAGATCGATTATTATATCAAAATATATAAAATAATATATCAAATGAATGAGAAAAATAGGAAAAATATTATTATCATTATTGCAAAAGAATTCATTAAATATTTTGTGAGTAAATTTATGTGGTATACCTGAAACTTATTTTCATCGCAGTTGAACTTAGCTTCGACACAACATTTTGCTGAGTCTCGCAATATATATCTATATATTTATAAAAGTGAACATGTCTGTGTACTCTGTCAATTTTCAACGATTTGACTTTTGAAAACTCTACCAAACTCCTCCGCCAATTTTGGTCGAAGGTTTAATCGTTGAACTTTGACCCCTTGACAGCCAAATTTCTGGCCGAAAACCGATTAAAAAGATTTTTCCGAACCTCAATACCCCTTAAATTATAATTAAATCTCGAGTCTGTAGACTGAAAATTGACAGAGTAGTTTGGTAGGGAAACGTACACACACATACACACAGACAATTTCACTCGCCCCCAAATATTTTACTCGTTCGACTTTGTCTTTGTTCAGTCAATAATAGTAAATAATTTTACAACAATTCAAGAAATTACCGTGTGTATAATTTAACAAGAAAATACTTGTTTAACTCTTGTAAATCAACTATTTTATTACTACAAACATTTCAGTAAATATTCAACAAAACTTTAAAATGCAACACCAGTTTCTTTATATAGCATCATTCATATTATTGTTCCATAGAAATAAGAATCATTTCTTCGGATGCTGAGACGTAGTATCAAAATGACAATTGAAATATAAATAATTTAAGACTGTGTTTATTGGTACCGTTAGAAAACGAATATATCTAACTTTATACACAAAGAAAACATAATGTAAAATCACACCCTTGAAATAAATATATTTTAAATGCAAAACAAATAACAGAAATTAATTTTTTCATTAAAACGTTTCAATATGAAGTCTCTAATTGAAAAATATTCTGAAACACACAATCATCCCAGCAGCTCAAAAGAATCATAAATAGTTACTTACAATAATTACTGAACAAAACTCAAAGCGAGATCATAATAAAAATAGACATTTAGCATCATATAGCATTGAACATTTGAGCGAAATTTATATAGATCAACCTAGTAATTAAATAGCTTTGTTAATGAAACAATAAAGGTTTTTTATACATTTATTCTATATTTTTATTTTTTACAAGGCAAGTCGAAATATTATAACATGTTACTAATAATCAGCCATCTTGATATTTTTATGTGTTTACATTTTTATAATTCATGTCCAGATTTGTTTATATCCTGATACATTTCTAACGTCCCTGGAATAAATAATGTTTGTTTACGAAGAAACAAAACTTAAAGGAAAACTGATTACTTACTTGTATAATTTAATTTTCGGTACGTGCTTGACGGAACGATGCGTTTTTTCCTCTTTCAAATGTTCGTCTTTACTTTTGTAAGCATGAAGTGTATGTAGTTGTAGCGTCGAAGAATTTTTTTTCCAAATGAATTTCAAAATCAGAGATCTAAATAAAGGCGACATTTTGACTACACGCGGAATGTGTAAATTTGACCTCTTGTTGACCTTTAGCGTGACCACTCTTTTTTCAATACGATATTCCAACGGTCTCACAGCTAGAGATGAAAGAATTCACAAATGATGAGACATAGGTCATTCTAAGTCACCGCATATTTGAGGGTCATAAAATAAATGAGTTTTTCCTGTTTATTTATTTAAAGAAATTTTATCGACTGGCGGGCGAGTGATTTACGACTTTTAGTCGCCCCAAGAAATTTTCAATCAACTGTGGCGACCGGTCGTGTAAAGTCTCAAAGGCTGTATATATATATATATATATATATATATATATATATATATATATATATATATATATATAGCAGTTCAATGTTTCAGATAAAGGAATATAAGGGAAAGCCTGGCTACCAAGCATTCAGTCTGAGTGTTTGGTTACATTGTGCGTATGAATTGTATGCAACTGTCTAAAATCCAAATGTTCGAAATGTTTTTGCACTTGAAGATGCGAAATGTTAAAGGGATTATTTTCTTTTCATTGCTAGAAGGATACGTAATATCCTATCATTAATTTTGAGCTTGGGACGGACAATGAAGCCCATTTAGGGTAAGTGTCCCTCCTCCTTTTCAGCGAATGACAATACGGCATCTAAGATTGAAAGTGAGGCTGACACCGGGTGCGAAAACACGATACAGACGAGAAACACTTTAAATGTAATTTTATTCTAAATAAATAAATAAATAAAATAAAAAAATAAAAAACGCCCATGCTTTGTCAAGGACGAGGAGGATGAGTCGTAAGATGCTTTTATAACTGTCAAATTTAATACTAATTGTCATGTCAACTATGAGAGTTGGTGGTCTTCACCGATGCAACTAATTACAAACACTTAACAATCGGTTGATGAAGCAGGTTCATATTCTACAGACGATGGCACGCAACACCAGGTATGGCAAACCCATTCCTACACCATGCGTTGATTGTTTATTCACGTTTAATTTAAATGCACAACAGTTTATCTTTTTTTGGTTTACTAACGTGTGCTAACTTGAACAAACACTGTCCGTTAAATAACAAGTAAAAGGCAGTCAACTAGCGTTTATGCTCGTTCGAACACTCTAGATTGTCTAATTCGGCATTTAAGATGTATAGATAGCTAGATCAATCTAAATTTCTCTTCTGTTCCACAACTACATGCCAGGTTAATTCACCAATGCTTAACATTAGTATTATCTATCTATCTATCTATTCTATACTCTTATAAATTCGTTTTTTTTTTCGTGTATGTATTGATATTCATACTAAAATCCCTTCCGCTATTTATTTTAAAAGAAAATACAATGTTGTTATATATGGGTCGTAGAATTGCATTCACTAGCAAAAGATCTAACTAATTTGCATATTCTTTTAAACATCCACTTTAATTAATTCCCTATTAGTTTCTTCGGTTTTCTTACGGAGTGATCATTTTTAGTTAAATATTTAGTACAATTATATTCACACAGTTGTTCTACATTATTTATACTTGCATAATATTTGCGTAAAAAGTTTATAGTAAACACAAAATTGTTTCCATTATATTTATGTATACGTATATATATCTGTTTAAAAATTTTGCCTACCAAACTCCGCCTAGAGTTTTTGGTCTGCAGACATGAAACTGCATATATAAGGTATATGAATCCATGCGAAACATTATATTTGGGTTTTAGTCAGGGAAAATCGGTGCAAAAGTGTGAAAATTAAAAAAAAATGAAATTTGCCAGGTGAAGGTCGAACGCCGGCATTACGAACCCCTAACGTAGTAGCTATTGGTTCATGTTGTAATTTTTAGCCTCGCAGTAAATATGCCTTCAGAGCCCAGTCATTGGCGGCAGAGGCAAAAATAAATCGTAAGCTGAACATTTTGGTTTCGATTCTCGGTAGTGGCACACGAGTTTTTTTTTTCTTTTAACTTTTTAAATCAATAATATATATTGCGTCCAATCTATCTATTATCTATATATCTATAAAAGTGAACGTGTCTGTCTGTCTGTCTGTCTGTCTGTGTGTCTGTCTGTCTGTGTACATTTCCCTACGCAATAACTCTGTCAATTTTTAGTCTATAGACTCGAAATTTGAAATACCGGGTACTGAGATTTGGGAAAATCGATGTGACGGGTGTCAGCCAGAAATTTGGCTGTTAAGGGGTCAAATTTCAACGATTTGACCTTTAAGAACTCTACCAAACTCCTCCGACAATTTTGGGTCTACACCCTTGAAATTTTAGATATAGGTTCCGTGGACATGGATCTAACGTAATAACTTGATTTGAGCCCAAAACAATAAATTTTCAGGGGTCATAATAGGGGTCAAAGTTTAAAAAATTACCCCCCTTTTTTTTTTTTGCTCAGCATACACCTCTAAACACCCGGGCAACGCCGGGCACCCATGCTAGTATATATATAAACGTGAACGTGTCTGTGTGTGTATGTGTGTTTGTGCGTCTGTGTATATTTTCCTACGCAATAACTCTGTCAATTTTAAATCTACAGACTCTAAATTTGATGTACAGGGTACTGAGATTTGGAAAAAATATTTGTAATTGGTTTTCGGCACGAAATGTGGCTGTTAACCGATCAAAGTTCAACGATTTGGCCTTTGAGAACTCTACCAAACTCCTCCGACAATTTTGGGTCTAAACACTTGAAATTTTAGACATAGGTTCCTTGGACAGGGATCTAACTTAATAACTTGATTTGAACCCAAAACAATAAATGTTAAGGGGTCATAATAGGGGTCAAAGTTACGAAAAATTGACCATTTTTGTTGTTTTTTTTTGCTCAACATACACCGCAAAACAACCGGGTAACGCCGGGCTGAAATGCTAGTATATCTATAAAAGTGAAAGTGTGTGTGTGTGTGTGTGTGTGTGTGTCTATCTGTCTGTGTACATTTCCCTACGCAATAACTCTGTCAATTTTCAGTCTACAGACTCGAAATTTGATATATAGGATATTGAAATTTGAGAAAATCTTTATCATCCATTGTTGGACAGAAATTTGGCTGTTAAGGGGTCAAAGTTCAATGATTTGACCTTTGAGAACTCTACCAAACTCCTCCGCTTATTTTGGGCTTAAACACTTGAAATTTTAGATATAGGCTCCTTGGACATGGATCTAACTTAATAACTTGATTTGAGCCCAAAACAATAAATGTTAAAAGGTCATAATAGGGGTCAAAGTTACAAAAATTTTTTCTTCTGCGGTCTCTACAAAATGACAATTTCTGGTTTAAACATTTGAAATTTTACATAAAGGGTATTCAGAGATAGGGCAAGCTTTTTAATCGGTTTGGGTCGAAAATTTTTAGTTACCAATATATAAATGTATATATGTATTATGTATGTATGTATGTAGGTATGTATGTATGTTTGCATGTCTGCCTAAAACTTTCGACAGAGGCGGCGGATTTTTACAAAATCAGTATCATTTTGAAGTTTGACCTTTCCGACGACAAATATTTAAAAATTGGCTAAAAACATTAATATCTTCATCTTCAGCTGGGTACTTTTCTTCGGGGAGGGGTCATTTTTTTCGCCGATATTTTCGAAAGTCATCCTCTCCTTTCGATTGTCTAGCCATAATTTAAACCTACGTCACTTCAAGTTTGGCGGTGGTCGTAACAGCAAAAACATCAGTTTTTTCCCCGTTCTTTTCTTCCTTTGCGGTACGGGTTCGAGCCTGCCTTCCTACTGCAACTTTTTTTTTTTTTTTTTTTTTTTGCTTAACATACACATCCAAACACCCGGGCAACGCCGGGCTAAAATGCTAGTTTTTTTTATCAATCAAACCTGGCTAGCCCTGCTATCTATTAGAATACAGTTGTATTCCTGTCTGTCTGTTTGTTCACAGTTTAATTAAAGACACACTGTTTCACAAAATAACATTCCTTTCTATTAAAACATTTTAACATAAATAATATTAACTGTAAACAACAACAACAACAACAACAGTAATAATAATAATAATAATAATAATAATAATAATAATAATAATCGTTGACCAGCACATCTTTCAGTATCGTCCAGTCAATATCTAAAAACCGTAAAAACACATGCAATATATGCAAATGCAAACTACACTTGTAGGGGTTATCTAGAAAAGACGACATGATTCCATTTCCATTTGATAAAAACCGGGTTTGTTGCAGATCATCTACTAATTGGATCCTTCTATCATGTTTGAAAGTGACACAATGTTCAACGAGTGAGATCGGAGCCGCGCCGCTGTACAATTCATGATCTCTACCGATCCAAGTTATGACAACAGGACCATTGCCAGCACCCTCAAAATGCATCGCTAGATTGCCACGAATAACAGGAACGTGCCCAGGGTGACGAAAACAATGTTTCCTGCCACGGTTATGGTTTTTGGTGTGGTTTCAAGTGAGGGCCACATCATGTGACCTCACATCTTCGAAGTCGGCTTGAAAGTCAACACCAAAGTGTACCTGGATGTGCTGAAGAGTGTGGTGATCCCTGGTGTAATCTGGTGGGGCCGTTGGTAAACCGTGGGTGTGGCAGCAGGACTCAGTGCCAGCCCACAAATCCAAAGAGACTCAAGCTTGGTTTCAGAAGGAGTGCTACGACTTTGTACCCTTCTCTCACTGCCCCCTCTTCCCTCAACCTGAACCCGCTGGACTACTTTGTTTGGTCATACGTCGAAAACATCACCAACATGACCTCCCACAACACCAAAGCCAGCTTGATCGCCGCCATTTGCCGAGTATTCGCCGAGCTCCCGTCGGCGCTTGTGGAAAAAGCATGCTCCCAGTTCCGGACCCGTATCGAGGAGGTGATTGAAGCTGAAGGCGGCTACATTGAATAGATGTCAACTCTACTACATAATCAAGTTATCTGGATTGATTTTTTTCAATAAAAGTTTTAAAATAAAGCTTTAGTGTCATTTTCTTTCGGGCTACACTTTTTTCGTTCTATCCTTTGTGTGTGTGTGTGTGTGCGTGTGTGTGCGTGTGTCCGCACCCACGTGTGTGTGTCTCCCTCTCTCTCTTTCTCTCTTTCTCTCTTTCTTTCTTTCTCTCTCTCTCTCTCTCTCTCTCTCTCTCTCTCTCTCTCTCTCTCTATATATATATATATATATATATATATATATATATATATATAATTCCTTGGATTTTACTTGTACAAATGGAAATTCAATTAACTTTCTTGAAGTTTTACATTTGGATTTTACCGTCACTGGATTTTTTATCTTCCACCAGACTATCCATTCGTGTGTAATCACCTTTTTCTTCACCAAATTCCTTCTGCTTCACTTTTTTTGTTTTCAAGTAAGATCTTTGACTTACTTGTTGTTTCACCAAATACTTCTGCATGCAAAATCCGATCCAGCATTTTGCTAATTCCTACCCTCTGATGAGAAGGAAAGTATTTCTTCGAAACTCTGCGGATTAAGGACTATCCACTCATCTAGTGTTTCCTTTTCAGATTAAATATGTTTTTAACTCTTTTTCAAAGTGTTTTTTTTAACATGTTTTATTAACTGTTTGCTCTTATTATAAGCTCTATCTATTTGGTTTTATCGAGTTTTTACATCTGGTTGAGAATACTTTATAAATATTAATTCTTTAATATTTATAATATACTTTAGTTTTACCATCTTGGATCATTTTGGTAAATTTAATCGTAATTTATATATATATATATATATATATATATATATATATATATATATATATATATATATATATCTTTTTCAAAGTGTTTTTTAACATGTTTTATTAACTGTTTGCTCGTATATATATATATATATATATATATATATATATATATATATATCTTTTTCAAAGTGTTTTTTAACATGTTTTATTAACTGTTTGCTCGTATATATATATATATATATATATATATATATATATATATATATATATATATATATATATATATCTTTTTCAAAGTGTTTTTAACATGTTTTATTAACTGTTTGCTCGTATATATATATATATATATATATATATATATATATATATATATATATATATATATACATAAATAAAACACAAATAAATGTGTATAACTCATGGCCTTCAAACCTTCAGACTCCTTACACAATTTGTGCCTTCATTCTTTTTGCGACTGTTATCCTCATCTTCATAGTTGTTGTTTCATCAAGTTCCGGCCAACTCATCCTCTGGCCTTCTTCAGATGATTAACGGCGACGAGATAGAAATGCTGAGTCTTATAACTTATCTCCAGTAATTACTGCCTTCCATAGTTATTGTTATCTCATCACGTTTTGTTCCTTGCGCAGTGGATAGATGCATTGAGTTTCTACGGTTCCAGATGAGCATTTTCTAAAGATAGCAGTTTCAATCCTACTCAAGCAGGTTAGCTGGCCAAAAACGTGGCGAGGCAACAATAATGCAAGATACAGTTACAAGACTCAGCACTCCTATCCAATCGCGATTAATCACTTGAAGAAGGCCAGAGTATGAGTTGAAAATTTGGATAACAGTCTACAAAAAAGAATGAATGCAGAAATTATGAAGCTTCATCTCAAAGGATTAAAAACAAAAATACACAATGACCAACTATTTTTTCTTTGCTTTTCAGGAATGACGTCACTACTTTGGTGGTTCGCTTCTTTTATTTTCTCGAGTCACGCCGAAAATATATTTCCCCGACCTTGTACAGGTAAGTTTGATTAGTTTGATGTTCATTGTTTAAAGTCTCATGCGACTTTGATTCGTTTTATTGTCACAATTAGTTGCCATTTAAGAATGCGAATGTCGAGTATTCTCGTTTGGAGAAGAAGCAGCAGCAGCGAATGTTATTTTTACAAATCTGCTGGCGATCGAATGAACGTTGAAATCAGCGGGGTTTTTTCCAGCAAATCGCCCTGCAAAACATATTCACTCACTTAATAATCGCGCATTATATAAAAACCCATACGCAATGTTTGTAAGTGGTTTTCTACTTTTGATGCTGCAGGAACTGTTACACCCCCTCCCACACACACACATGGAGAACATCAATAAAATAATTAAAAAAAAACAATATAAAAATATATACTAATGCATATAGATTTACTCGTTTACTCAATAAGGATGATACAAGTAGAGTAAGTAAAAACTCTTTATACCATGGTATTTCGAAGCCTACTGCTTCTCATCAGAGGAGGAGAGAAGATGCTAGGCAACATAATAGGGATGCGGCGTATAGTGATGCATTATCCTAATTATTGAGCTTTGCATTATCCCGATAAGTCTTCCCTTAAAGAATCGAGCTTATTTTTAACTCCCCCATATATATATATACAGTGATGATCATATTTATTGGCACGGTAAAATAAAAGTTAAATTTTGTCTAATAAATTCTAAAAAAGGGATTAAATTAAAGAAAATAACAAAGTATATTATGTATTTTTAACTGGCCTTACCGATGCAGAAATCGGATTTTAGAAAAAATAAATAACAAAGGAACAACAAACATAATTGCAAAAAACCCTTGTTCAAAATTATTGGCACGATTTATTTAATAATCAATTGTATAGCCTTTGGCCTTGATTACCTTCCTCAGTCGATTTTCATAGTTTACAACCAAGTTGTTGCACTCTTCAGTAGTAATTTTAGCCCACTCTTCCTGACAATAATCCTCCAATTGAATAAGATTCTTAGGCTTCCTTTGCATTACCCTCAATTTTAATGTTCTCCATAAATTTTCAATTGGATTAAGGTCTGGGCTTTGTGATGGCCACTCCAAAACATTAATATGATTGTCCTCAAGCCATTTCTTAGTCAGTTTAGCCGAATGCTTTGCTTCATTATCTTGCATGAACCACCAACGACGACCAAGTGAGAGCTCTTTAGCAGAGTCTTTCAGGTTTTCATCCAATATTTTAACATAATCTTCCTTTTTTATGCTACCTGTGACCTTAACAAGTCGCCCTGGTCCAGAGGCAGCAAAGCATCCCCAAAACATCAAACTGCCTCCACCGTGCTTCACTGTGGGTATGGTGTTCTTAGGCAGGAAAGCTTCGCCAGATTTTCTGTAAATATAAGACACTTTATTATGGCCAAATAACTCTATTTTCGTTTCGTCAGTCCATAGAACACGTTTCCAGAATGCAACATCTTTATCAATATGACGTTTTGCAAAGACTAGCCTTGCTTTCAGGTGCATAGGCTTCAATAAGGGAGTCTTTCTCGGACGACATGCTTTTAAACCAGCTCTCTTCAAAACTCTACCAACTGTATGTCGAGATACATTCACTCCAGAGGTGCTCTGTTCATCAACAATCTCCCCAACAGAGATCCTTGGGTTTTGTTTTACTTGTCGAACAATTTTCCGTTCATCTCTTGGGGAAAGAATCCTTTTTCTCCCTCTACCCTCTAAACTCATAACGTGGCCTTGCGATTTGAACTTGTTTATTATGGCTCTAACAGTGGATTTGGGAAGGTTTAGCTTCTTTGAAATCTTATCATAGCCCTCCCCATTGGTATGGCATGCTACAACAAGCTTCCTGACGTCTTCGCTGTGTTCCTTAGTTTTAACCATGGCGATTGAAAATTATAATTTAGTCACTTATAATAGTTTAAATAAATGGCTATCTAAAAATTATCTGAAAAAAATTATTCACTGAATTAGCGTTAAACAAGCATAATATGGCTATAAAAAAGTTCAGAAAGCACGTAAACCGGAAATTGATTGATATTATACTGATACTAAAAGAAAAACAAAGCCGTGCCAATAATTTTGAACAAGGGTTTTTTGCAATTATGTTTGTTGTTCCTTTGTTATTTATTTTTTCTAAAATCCGATTGCTGCATCGGAAAGGCCAGTTAAAAATACATAATATACTTTGTTATTTTCTTTAATTTAATCCCTTTTTTAGAATTTATTAGACAAAATTTAACTTTTATTTTACCGTGCCAATAAATATGATCATCACTGTATATATATATATATATATATATATATATATATATATATATATATATATATATATATATATATATATATATATATATACGTGTGTGTGTATATATATATAAATATATATATACGTGTGTGTGTGTATATATATATATATATATACGTGTGTGTGTATATATATATATATATAAATATATATATATATATATACGTGTGTATATATATATATATAAATATATATAAATATATATATATATATATAATTATTTTAATACCTGCAGCTACTGTACGCATATATATATATATATATATATATATATATATATATATATATATATATATATATATATATATATTGTACATACTGTACGCATATATATATATATATATATATATATATATATATATATATATATATATATAATTTTTACTGTAATTATTTTTAATACCTGCAGACACAAATCAATGGTAAAAAGTTATATTCTCCTGAAGGTTAAAAGTTCAATCCTCAGTGTGGGCGACCGAAAAATACAATTGCAAATTACTTAGGACCTCTATTCAATGATGGCTGATGGAACGAGAGCATGTTACTCCCGTGAAGTAAATAAAGGTTTTTGTTGGAAATTCCGTCCAGATTCCCGAGTTCGACAGAAACATTCCTGTGATAGATAAGAAGAAGGTCGGAGGTTACATCGACCGAAACGTTGTGGAAATGACACTGAGGATGAGAACAGTAGTCCGATGAATCCAAATAGTACGAATAACGATGTGAGTTCATATAGAAACATTGTTTTCATTTGAATAAAATAAAATACGCATCAAGTGCGTTTGAAAGCCAAATCACAACGTAATATTAGGAAAATAAACAAATATTTTACTTGTTTGAAATTTATCACAAATATATTTCAGAGGTATACTCCATCTTCAGTGTGTTGTTTTGTTTCTTTTTTTCTGTGCCTAAATCAAAACATAGATTCCATGAACAAAGCTTCTTTCTTAGAACTGCACGCCTGTGGAACTCTCTTCCGTTTTTTGCTTGTTTCCCACCTGACTACAAGTTGGATGTCTTCAAGTCCAACATAAACAAATTCCTGACAAACCACCCCCTTAAGTATGACACTTTATCAAATCTCCATTACTAACGATTACTATGCTATTATCCCATTGATTACTGTACACGCAATAACCCTTATCCCCGAGTGGCTTCCGGGTCTTGATAAGTGGTGACTACTATGTGAAAAAAAAGAGCCGCGCGTTGTATCTAGCGGTTGTATTTTGAAATGTTTGAACTGTGCAAGAATAACGTCAAGGATTAAATTCATATAAAAAGTTGTTTTAATTTGAATAAAATAAAATACGCATCAAGTGCACTTGAAAGCCAAATGACAACGTAATATTAGGAAAATAAACAAATATTTTACTTGTTTAAAATTTATCACAAATATATTTCGGAGGTATACTCCATCTTCAGTGTATTGTTTTGTTTCTTTTTCTTCTTCTTTGCAATGTTGCAAATTTGGAGAAAGAACAGTCTGTTTGTAAAGAGCCGCGCGTTGTATCTAGCGGTTGTATTTTGAAATGTTTGAACTGTGCGTAGGCAACGCAAGAATAACGTCACTTGATGCATATGTTATTTTATCTAATACGATTAACCAATCCTCGTCTAAAAACATCCAGAAACGTCACGCAACTCAGTTTATTTAATTTTGTCAATATTTTCAGTGCTTATGTGGATTGGTTATCTTTTAAACCAACGTATTACAGCTGAAAAAATTATTACGTACTTACATGCCATGTCAAAATTAGTATAAATTCCAAAAATTGCGAAAAATGATCCAGTATAAAAATACTTACAAACAAAAATAGAATTTACCGAATTATTGAGTTTTACTGTACGTATTAATTTTGAAGAATTGTGCAACAAATTCAGCATGACAAGCTGGTTTATCTCCCTCAACTTAAATTAAGGCTTCGCCATTTATAAACCAAAAAAAATTCAGAACGTAATTGGGGATAATTTTTGTTAAAAATATATAATTTTGTTTAAAATACTTCATTTTGTTAAAATATATCATTTTGTTTAAAATATATCATTTTGTTTAAAATACATCATTTTGTTAAAATATATAATTTTGTTAAAATATATCATTTTGTTAAAAATATATAATTTTGTTAAAAATATATCATTTTGTTAAAAATATATAATTTTGTAAAAATATATCATTTTATTAAAATATATCATTTTGTTAAAAATATATAATTTTGTTAAAAATATATAATTTTGTTTAAAATACATCATTTTGTTAAAATATATCATTTTGTTTAAAATACTTCATTTTTTTTTAAATACATCATTTTGTAAAAATATATCATTTTGTTAAAATATATAATTTTATTAAAATATATCATTTTGTTAAAACTATATCATTTTGTTAATATATATAATTTTGTTTAAAATACATCATTTTTTTTTTAAATATATAGTTTTGTTTAAAATACATCATTTTGTTAAAAATATATCATTTTGTTTAAAATACTTCATTTTTGAAATACATTATTTTGTTAAAAATACATCATTTTGTAGAAAATACATCTACCACAATGGATAATTTTACGTAATTTTTGGAATTTACATTATTTTCGACATTAGAATTAAGGACGTAATAATGTTTTCACCTGAAATACGTTGGTTTAAAAGGTCACCAGTTTACCAAAGCAGCCTATTTTATTTTATTCTTTTCTTGGTTTTTGCAACTAGGGAAAGTTGATAGCTTTTTAGCAGGTTTTTTTTTTGCCTTGTTTGGATTCAATTGACTCCTGACCTTTGACACGCTTTAATTTGACATTTTTATTTACTTTAATTTATTTCAAAATCAAAGAACCAAAACATCGACCAGTCAATGTGTACATTTCGAAAAAAAACAACACCCCACCCCCAAAATAAACAAACAAAACAAAGTAACAAAAACAACGCAAATGAATGGATGCAATCATTTTGTATGAATGAAATGATTCTATTGTTGGCAATGGTTTCCCCGATACTCTTACTGACTTCATTGCGAAGAAAGATAAAAAGACACATTTCCCTCGACACTTTTGCAGATTGCATACATATCGCGACAATAAAATATTTGAAACCAAATTTTGTATATATATATATATATATATATATATATATATATATATATATATATATATATATATATATATATATGTTTTCTGTTTTTTTGGGAAAGAATTCCAACAAAGTGCTCGATTACAAAGAAAAACTTTTTTCGATATAAGAGCTAAATATTTATTTATTTAAATGCACAGAAGGCCAGAAAAACATTCATATATATATATATATATATATATATATATATATATATATATATATATATATATATATATATATATATTAGCAAAAGTATCCGTCGTTGACGGGGTTCAAAAACAGCCTACACAAAATGGACTCTGATTTATGAAAGTATGATAGATTATGAAAAGGAAGGGTTGTAAAGAGATAGCTTCGAATTTGGGGGGTATCAAAACCAAAGCAAAATATGATGAAAGTAAAAATAACATAGATGAACACCATAATTTATTATACCATACCTGTTCACACTGAAACACTTATCACAATATCAGTATTCTATATTTAAAAACCATGTTAAACTTTGTGACATATTTCCATTCTATGGAGGTCAGGTGCGAACAAGCACCACAAAATTTTATTATACCATATTTCTTCAAACTGAAACATAATCATCAAAGTATACTTACGCAGATAGATATGAAAAGTCTTTATTAAAGTTTGTCCCTATTTCCATTCCATGGAGGCCAGGCGCGAATGCAGACCCCACAATTTTATTATACCATCCCTATTTAAGTTAAAACACACTTATCAAAGTATTATTATGTACATCTATATCAAAAACACTTGTAAACGTTTTTTTTAAATTTAAATTTCTTTTATTTCCATACTTTGTGGGCCAGGCGCGAATGCAGACCCCACAATTTTAATGAACCACCGTTCTGCCAGATCAAACATACCCATTCCTGTGTCTCGATACATCTTCTATCATTATATGTAATCAGTTTTTTAAAAATAGTCAACAATATTGGAGCCTATTCGTGACCACCCACCCGCACACACACACACACACACACACACACACACATTCAGCTTTATATTATATATGTATACATATGTGTGTGTGTGTGTGATAATCCCCTTTTTACCTACTTCCATGGCAGGTGCTCGTCTGAACTCCAATCTCTGGTCCCTCCTCGCCAATCTTTCACGAAAAACACCAGTCTAGCTGAATCCACTGCAAAAAATTTCCCCCACTCTATATCTGTGCCTAAATCAAAACGCGGATTCCATGAACAAAGCTTCTTTCTTAGAACTGCACGCCTGTGGAACTCTGTTCCGTCTGCCTGCTTCCCACCGGACTACAACTGGGATGTGTTCAAGTCCAACGTTAATAAATTCCTAATGAACCGCCCCCTTACGTAAACACTTCATCAAATCTCCACACTAACGTAACGTACTTGCAATACTACTACTAAAATGTGTTATTATAGGGTTAGACTTTAAAAATAATTGAAATAAACAGATAAAATAAATAAAAATATGAAATAGTAAGTAATAAAATAAAATATTAAGCAAATAAGTTATAAATATACAACAGTTCAAATTAAAATAAAAATTTAAAAATTCCTTTTTAAATAATAAGAGAAATAATATATAAAACAAAAAATTAAAATAAAACTGAACAAAATATACAAATTATTTAATTAATATGTGAAAGATTGGAGTGAAATATACATCAATAGTCATCCAAACTGAATAATCTTAATACAAAAGTATAACTTAAAGGATATGGGATACTTTATTATAAATGTAATATAAATAAAGTCTGGGATCTCATTTTAATATATTAAAATACAATAAAAAATCATAAAAAATTGAGATATATTTGAATTCAATAAGTTAGATTAGAGGAAACATAATTATGTAGCAGGTCGAACACAAGAAATTATTTGTTAGTTATTATCTGTCTGTCATTCTATCTATATATCTTTGTGTATTATCGATACATCTCTCGATCTAGTTATCTATCTATTTCTGTATCTATCCGTCTCTATCTATCTATCTATCTATCTATCTATCCATCTCGATCTATCTATCTGACTGGCGAGATAAACAAGAGATGACATATGAAGATGTTTTGATAAAAGTTGTCAAAACATTATGAAGCTATAAAATAGACAAATGTCACCGGAAGCACCTGATCAGCTGACGGAAGTACGTGTGGGTCACGTGTTTCTAGTTAGCTGAGGAGAATAATTGAAGTTCGAAATTGAACTTAGAACAGAACGGTTGAGTTTAACGGTTGTCTCCGCCCCCATTTGACAGGAATATGACGTGTCTCACAATTGAAACTAATAGAATTTACCAAAATGGCAAAAGAAAATCACTTTCCATATTCATCTGCGTCGACATTCTGAAAAGTGAAATAAAGATAATATAAAATTGTTATGGCTTGCAATAAGCCACAAAGAACACAGAACAACGGAATAGAGTTTAAACAATGTATTACTGGAACAACAACGTAAAAAGGTTACAACTGAAAAGAGTAGTAAACGTCACCGAGCAGGCGAGAGTCGCTCTGGTGTTTAATCCACACCTGGGATCAAAAGGTCTATGGTTTATATAATGGATAAAACAGTCCATTTGGAGGGTGATTACCCCCTTCCCAAGCTGATTTCCGCGGTTGTGAAAATCAGTATTTCTTCCTTTTGGGGCAGACCACCAAGGGGTCTATGCGCTTCCTCTTTCCGCCGGAGCGTCTCGGTTCTGACATCCCTTTTGTAGGGTCTATGCCAAAACAGTCATAAACAGTTTCAATCGCCTCACTGCCGTCCTGCGGTAGTTCTTCTTGATCCTCGTAGAAGCGTTTCCTGATTTGGTTCAGGTGCCTCTTATATTGAAACTTTGGGCCCTGAATGATGTATGTAACATGGCCGATTCTTCGTAAGATCGTGCCCTGTTCCCCAAAAGAATCGTTATTTCTAAAATGTCTAAAATACACGTTATCTCCGCTGTTAAACCGTTTCGTTGGCATTGGAGAGGTTCTGTTGTGTACTATGTTTTTAGGTAGCAGTTTATCAAATATGGATTTTATTTTCCGTCCAAACATGATTTCTGCTGGGGATCCCGCATCTGGTTTGTTCGGATTTCTCGCGATTCTGTAAACCCGCAGAAATTGCTGAAGGGCCTTTTCTGTCGGTGTACCGGACGCCTTTTTTAATGCCCTTTTAAGCGTATCTACGAAGCATTCGGCCTGGCCATTGCTTCTGACGTGGTACTGGGGTGTCGTAATATGCTTGACTTGATACGTCTCGCAGAATTCTCTGAACTCTGTTGAGGTGAACTGTGTAGCGTTGTCGCTAACCAAACAGTCTATAACCCCAAACCGAGCAAACAATTCCAATAAAAAATTTGTCGTTGTTGCCGTGGTCGGTTTTTTGCATCTTAGTACCTCTGGCCATTTAGAGTAAGAGTCAACTACTATCAGGTAGTAAAAATCCTCCACAGGTGTCGCATAATCGATGTGGATCCTCGACCATGGTTGTTCAGCCTTAGGCCAAGGTTTATATGTTATCGGTGGTGCTTTTGCAGCCAAAGCACAGCCTTTGTATCTGTTCACCATGTCGGTAATATGTTGGTCCATAGCTGGCCAATAAACAAAACTTCTCATTAGGCTTTTCATTCTGTTTATTCCTGGATGCCCCATGTAGAAAATCCCTGAGAATTCTTTTTGGAAGTGTTTGGGGAATGACACCCTTTCACCGTATAACAGTATTTCGTCGCAACCAGAAAAAATGTCTGAACTGGTGTCATCCAGTGCTAATCTCTGCTTCGTAGTTTGAATGAAATTGTCATTTAGGGATTCTGACTAACTTTCCTAAAATGTGACCGGCAGTTCGCGGATAATATTGTTTATCATGGTTTTTACATCACTATTAATACGTAGTGCCGCGATTACTGAATTTTCAAGAGGTTCCATTTTGGCAGGAATCAGTCTCGATAGACCGTCTGAAGGACTAGTTGTTTTGAGGGGAGAAATTGAATTGTAAAAGTATAGTTCAGCAGAATAGTTCCCCATCTTAATAGTCGGTTCGCAGTGAAGGTTGGAAGTCCTTTGTTTTTATCCACAAATGGATATTAACGGCTTGTGTGCCAGGTTTCAACTTAAAATCTGCGGCCATTTTTGTACATCTCCCCAGGCCAGGAATAAATACGTTTGTGAATTCTTTTTTAAACAAGTTATAAGTTTCTCCGTTTCTGCTGGGCGGGTATCTATTTTCTTGCAGAATGTGGATATAGGAAGATCCCAGAGACGAAACGTCTCCATGCTGTCAGAACCGAACAGGTTCTCACTATCTTTTAGCACATACAATCTTAGTTTTTTTGTTTTCCCCCGTAAAGTGACGTTTGTAATTAATTCACCTTCAAAATGAATTTTTGTACCATTAACGGCCGTCGCCGTTCTGTTAGGTTCTAACATAGTCGGCTTTCGTAATATTTTCCACGTTTTGAGATTTATTATTGAAAGATTCGATCCACTGTCTAATTGGAATTTAATAGCCTTGCTGAAAATGTTAACCGTTACATATTTGCGTAGATTTTCATCTACGACGTCCTTAGTTCTGGTTTGACGTACACGGCTTCTATTCTGAGTTTTCCTACAGTGCGAACTTTTATGACCGATCTTATTGCATAAATGGAATCTTTTTGTTAAAAATGGGCAATCCCTTACCCAATGTATTCCACCACAATCGAAACAAGCGCTCGGTGTTTTTCGTTTTTCTGAGTTTCGGTGGTTAGTGTCTGTTTGCCATTTCGACGGTTTTTTCTTAGTTACTTTTTTATATTCGCGATGCTTGCTTCGATATTTCTTGCATCTTTTTTTATAATTTCTACTTTTTGACAATCCTCAGTCAATTTTTGAAGTGTTAAGTTCGGTTCAGTTTCTAATTTTGTAAGGACTCTGCGCCTGATTTCCGCATCTTTTCCTAAGGTAAACCCTTGCGTAAGCACAAGACATTTTAAATTGTCTGCTGTTAGTTCAGACAACTTAAACTTTGACTTACTTATTGTTTCATCAAATACTTTTGTATGCAAAATCCGATCCCGCATTTTGCTAATTCCTACCATCTGATGAGAAAGAAAGTATTTCTTCGAAACTCCGCGGATTAAGGACTATCCACTAATCAAGTGTTTCCTTTTCAGATTAAATATGTTTTTAACTCTTTTTCAAAGTGTTTTTAACATGTTTTATTAACTGTTTGCTCTTATTATGAGCTCTATTTCCTATTTGGTTTTATCGAGCTTTTACATCTGGTTGAGATTACTTTATAAATATTAAAGAATTAATATTTATAATATACTTTAGTTTTACCATCTTGAATCATTTTGGTAAATCTAATTGTAATTTTTATTTTATATATATATATATATATATATATATATATATATATATATATATATATATATATATATATATATATTATATGTATGTATGTATGTATGTATGTATGTATGTATGAAGTACATTTGTGTGAAACTTTAAAAAAATCGGCCTAGCCGTTTAGGAGTCCATAGCACACAGACACAGACCATATAAAGTTCCTATATAATACTAGCGGGGGGTACAAGGCGTTGCCCGGGTGTTTGGAGGTGTGTGTGCGTTTTTGGGTAAATCAAAGCAAAAATCGTTGCCCGGGTGGAAAATAATAAAGTGTGACACCCCCTCAAAAAAAAAAAAAAAAAAAAAAAAACGAACGTGCGACGTTTAACGGAAACATGTTTGAATTTATTTAAGTAAGATTAAGAATTGACGACTTCATGAGGTAAACTTTCAGTAGGGCAATATTCTATTTTATTTTCTATTTTGTTTACTGCAGGTCTGTTCGCTTCTTTTTTATACAAAAAAGTTGAATCCACATGCGGCGATCGAAAAATGTTGAATATTTAACTTTTGAAAGTCGGACAAATTAAATAGACAGGCGACCCCCGTTGTTAACTCGTAGATATCATGATTTCGACGTGATATAAAAAGTTTTAAGAAGTTGTGAGCCGACCGATCGCTTCTTGGAAAAAAAGCCTTTCTCGGACATACACGAAAATGCGCGAGCACACACACACACACACACACACACACACACACACACACACACACACACACACACACACACACACACACACACACACACACACACACACACACACACACACACACACACACACAAACATTTTCGCTTTTATATATATAGATTAAAGATTTTGAAAGAAAATGCCGACGAATTCCACCAGGAATCTGTTATATAAACTAGAGGTGTCTGTTTGTATGTACGTGTATATGTCCAGCAAGTGAGGAATTGCTGGGCAGAGAAAAAGGAAGGGTTTCCGGGAAAGGGATGGGAAGATGAAAAAGGGAAAGAGAGACGTATAGAGAGAGATAGAGAGATATAAGTTTTGATGGAAATATGTTACACTTTTAACCTGGGTAACCGCAGATGACCTCGCTAGTTTAGTAATATAACAATATAATTTTATAAAGTTTCTTACCAGAATATAAAAATTGTTTGAAAAAACAATGAAATATTATTTATTTTAGCGTTTGCTTATTGTTGGAGACGCCCCTCCAGGGAATAGACTATCTCGTGACGTCACTTTCGTTGGTGACGTCACTTTCGGTATATTACTATTTAACCCCGTAACATTTATAAAGTAGTAAAAGTCATAAGTTAAAAAAACAAAAACAATACTCAGCAGAGCTGATGATGCAATTCTTTAAATTATATCTCACCTTACAGTTCCTAACATTACAGCGGGTACTGTTTCCCTAAGAGACTATCGTTGGATGCCGCTTCGCTTCTATTATGGACTTATTTGGTAGGCAGAACTGTTTGAAAGCGATACGGTAATTAGAGAAAATTATATGACTCTTTCAGGGATTCGCACGACTGAACTCAGCTTGGAAGTCGTTTGCGTCGGTCATTAACAAATGCGTGCTATGCGCGACCAAGCATCGATAATGACAAAAAGCAGAGGAGAAAGCCGGTAAAGAAAACTCAGTTGTCTGATAAAGAAAAAGAAAAAGGAAGAAAATTTTCGTTTATACATGCCGACACTGTTTATACATTTTATGTATTAATGGTGTTTGTATTTGATATACCAACACTGTTCATACATTTTGTATATTAATCGAGACGCAAGCAAGGCAGATAAACGAATCACTTACTTCTGACAAGACATTGTAAACAACCATAATTCCCCTTTTCCGAATGCTCGAAAAAAGTGAAATAAACAAGACTATTTATGTGTTTATATATTTTATATACAGCGTTTATATATCTTATGTACTGTGCTTATATATTTTATATACAGCGTTTATATATTTTTATATAACGTGTATATATTTTTATATTGTGTATATATATTTTATATACATTTTTTATACATTTTATATAGTGTTTATGCATTCATATACGATCTTTATATATTTTATATAGAATACTTATACACTGTATATACGGTTGTATATATTTAATATACATTGTATATATATATTTATACACTATGTGATACATTTTATATACAATTTTTGTATATTTTATATACAATGTTTGTATTTTTCATATAGTGTTGATATATTTTATATACAGTTTTTACATATTTTATATACAATTTTTATATATTTTATATACAATTTTTATATATTTCATATACAATTTTTATATATTTCATATACAATTTTTATATATTTTATAGACAATTTTTATATATTTTATATACAATGTTTATATATTTTATATACAGTTTTTATATATTTTATATTACATTTTTTTATATATTTTATATACAATTTTTATACATTTTATATACAATTTTTATATATTTTACATACGTTTTTTTTATATATTTTATATACATTTTTATATATTTAATATACAATTTTTATATATTGTATATACAATTTTTATATATTTTGTCAACAATTTTTATATATTTTATATACAATGTTTATATATTTTATATACAATTTTTATATATTTCATATACAATTTTTATATAATGTATGTACATTTTTTTTATATATTTTATATACAATGTTTATATATTTTATATACAAAGTTTATATATTTTATATAAAATTTTTATATATTGTATATACAATTTTTATATATTTTATAGACAATTTTTATATATTTTATATACAATGTTTAAATATTTTATATACGATGTTTATTTATTTTATATACAATTTTTATATATTGTATATACATTTTTTCATATTGTATATACAATTTTTATATATTTTATAGACAATTTTTATATATTTTATATACAATGTTTATATATTTTATATACAATGTTTATATATTTTATATACAATTTTTATATATTGTATATACATTTTTTCATATTGTATATACAATTTTTATACATTTTATATACATTTATAATACATTGTATATACAATTTTTATATATTTTATATACAATGTTTATATAGTTCATATATAATTTTATATATTTTATATAAAAAGTTTATTTATTTTATGTACAATGTTTATATATTTTATATACAATATTTATTTAATTTACATACAATGTTTGTTTATTTTATATATAATGTTTATTTATTTTATATACAGTGTTTGTATACTTTATATACAATGTTTATCTATTTTATATACAATGTGTCTATATTTTATATACAATGTTTATTGATTTTATATACAGCGTTTGCATATTTTATATACAATGTTTGTATATTTTATATACAATTTTTATATATTTTATAGACAATGTTTGTATATTTTATATACAATTTTTATATATTTTGTAGACAATGTTTGTATATTTTATATACAATTTTTATATATTTTATAGACAATGTTTGTATATTTTATATACAGTATATTTTCCATACAGTGTTTATATAATGTTTATATATTTTATATGCAGTATTTATATATTTTATATGGACAGTGCTTTTATATGTCATATAAAGTGTTTGTACATTTTATATACAATGTTTATACATTTAATATAGTGTTTATACATTTTTATATAGTGTTTATATATTTTATATATAATGTTTATACGTTTCATAGACAATGTTTATATATTTTGTAACATTTTATTTACAATGCTTATATTTTTATATATAATTATATATATTTTATATACTGTGTTTTTATATTTTATATAATATGTTTATACATTTTATGTACAATGTTTATTTATTTTATACACAGTGTTTATATATTTTATATACAATGTTTATACATTTTATGTATAGTGTTTATATAGGGTAAATACCGACAGTGTTTATACATTTTATATACAGTTTTTGCATAATTTATATAAAGTGTTTCTTTAGATAAAATTTCGACAGTGATTATTCATTTTATAATATTTTATATGCAAGTTTTATATATTTTATATACAAGTTTTATATATTTTATATAAAAGTTTTATACATTTTATATACAAGTTTTATACATTTTATATACTAGTTTTATATATTTTATATACAAGTTTTATATATTTTATATACAAGTTTAATATATTTTATATACAAGTTTAATATATTTTATATACAAGTTTAATATATTTTATATACTAGTTTTATACGTTTTATGTACTAGTTTTATATATTTTATATACAAGTTTTATACATTTTATATACAAGTTTTCTATATTTTATATACAATTTTTATATATTTTATATACAAGTTTAATATATTTTATATACAAGTTTAATATATTTTATATACAAGTTTTATAAATTTTATATACAAGTTTTATATATTTTATATACAAGTTTTATATATTTTATATACAAGTTTTATATATTTTATATACAAGTTTAATATATTTTATATACAAGTTTTATAAATTTTATATACAAGTTTTATATATACAAGTTTTTTATATTATATATACAAGTTTAATATATTTTATATACAAGTTTTATATATTTTATATAGAAGTTTAATATATTTTATATAATAGTTTTATACATTTTATGTACTAGTTTAATATATTTTATATACAAGTTTTATAAATTTTATATACAAGTTTCATATATTTTATATACAGTTTTTATATATTTTATATACAAGTTTAATATATTTTATATACAAGTTTTATACATTTTATGTACTAATTTTATATGTTTTATATACAAGTTTTATATATTTTGTATACAAGTTTTATATATTTTATATACAAGTTTTATATATTTTATATAAAATAGTTAATATATTTTATATACAAGTTTAATATATTTTATATACTAGTTTTATACATTTTATGCACTAATTTTATATATTTTATATACAAGTTTTATATATTTTATATACAAGTTTTATATATTTTATATACAATTTTTATATATTTTATATACAAGTTTAATATATTTTATATACAAGTTTAATATATTTTATATACAAGTTTTATAAATTTTATATACAAGTTTTATATATTTTATATACAAGTTTTATATATTTTATATACAAGTTTTATATATTTTATATACAAGTTTAATATATTTTATATACAAGTTTTATAAATTTTATATACAAGTTTTATATATACAAGTTTTTTATATTATATATACAAGTTTAATATATTTTATATACAAGTTTTATATATTTTATATAGAAGTTTAATATATTTTATATAATAGTTTTATACATTTTATGTACTAGTTTTATATATTTTATATACAAGTTTTATAAATTTTATATACAAGTTTCATATATTTTATATACAGTTTTTATATATTTTATATACAAGTTTAATATATTTTATATACTAGTTTTATACATTTTATGTACTAATTTTATATGTTTTATATACAAGTTTTATATATTTTGTATACAAGTTTTATATATTTTATATACAAGTTTTATAAATTTTATATAAAATAGTTAATATATTTTATATACAAGTTTAATATATTTTATATACTAGTTTTATACATTTTATGTACTAATTTTATATATTTTATATACAAGTTTTATATATTTTATATACAAGTTTTATATATTTTATATACAAGTTTTATACATTTTATATAAAATAGTTTATATATTTTATATACAAGTTTAATATATTTTATATACTAGTTTTATACATTTTATGTACTAGTTTTATATATTTTATATACAAGTTTTATAAATTTTATATACAAGTTTAATATATTTTATATACAAGTTTTATACATTTTATATAAAGTAGTTTTTATATTTTATATACAAGTTTAATATATTGTATATACTAGTTTTATACATTTTATATACTAGTTTTATATATTTTATATACAAGTTTTATATATTTTATATACACGTTTTATATATTTTATATACAAGTTTTATACATTTTATATACTAGTTTTATATATTTTATATACAAGTTTTATATATTTAATATAAAAGTTTTATAAATTTTATATACTCGTTTTATATATTTTATATACAAGTTTTATATATTTTGTATACAAGTTTTATATATTTTATATACAAGTTTATATTGTTGTTGTTTATATTATTGTTGTTGTTATTGTTGTTGTTTATATTATTGTTGTTGTTATTGTTGTTGTTTATATTGTTGTTGTTGTTATTGTTGTAGTTGTTGTTGTTGTCATTGTTGTTGTTTATATTGTTTTTGTTGTTGTTGTTGTTATTATTTTGTCGTTGTTGTTTTTGTTGTTGTTGTTACTGCTGCCCAACCCCCAACCTCCTCATGTTACAAACAGCTTTCGAAATAGACACCCTCAACTCATCATGGTAAGAACCGCTATCGAAATGTCAGGAGCTAGTTGAGAGAGATTTAGTGGAAAGGATATTGAGCAACCCTCAGCCGTAAAGAAAAAAATATATAAAAAATAGCATAGAATGGAAAAAGAAAAAATCAGAGGCCTTAGGCAGTCCGGGTGGAGAGAGATGGAAAAAGAAATAAATAAAAAACATATCCATTTAGCCGTTGTAGCTGTGTTGACGTTGACTGGTTACTTACCGGCCTCCCCGACTAAAAATTGTTCGTCTCAAAGTTTTATCAAGAAGCAGAAATTTATTTAAGAACGAAAACATGGAATCTTATCCTAAGGAAACGAAACGAAACTTCATCCGTGTATTTATCTGTAATATTTTTTTTATTAATTACTGCAATATTTGGTGTCAATAATTTCAATTATAACCGTAACAACCCCCCCCCAAACCAAGCAAACAAAAGAAAAATAAAAGCAAAAAAGTGTAAATAAACCCCCAAAACAAAAAACAAACAAAAGGAAAACACAAAAAAAACTGAAGTTTTTTCGTTTCATTTCGATGATAAAAAACAAACAAATAAAGCTGTTTGAATTCGATAATAAAAAAAACTGCAAAAAAATGGAGAAAAAGCAGGAAATGTTATCCGCATTTAGCGCAAGCCTAAAATAAAGAAACACGTTATCGTATATTTATGAATAATGAATCCCCCTTCCTCCTCTAAAAAACGATAAATAAAAGAAATGTGGATTATATTTTTTGCGTGGTTACGTAGTTTTAAATGCTTTTTAGTTGGTCAAACTGTAATTTTATTTCTGTAGCGGTAAGCGAGGACAGTAAATTTTAGTTTTCGAAGTGTTCGTTAAAAACCGGGATTAGTTTCATTCTGGAATAGGAGAATGTCCCGTATCAGCCAATCAGAAAGGAAGGAACATGCCTAGGGAGGCGTTAATATTTTTTGTTTAGAGGAATGGAAGGTGAATGCTATGTCTATGAATTTACGAATCAGTTACGAAGGATGGGATCTCAATGTGTGCAAAATTGCGCAGTGTAGGAAGGGAACGGTGGGAGGACTTAGTGATTAGATGGAAAATTGGGAACTACTTCCTCTGTAGATGCATGCAATAATGATGATGTCACTCCTAAGATAAAATGTAAAGTTTTATTATGATGAATTAATGTGTCTAAATTTTCGTTCTTTAGTTACATAAGATATTGGCTAATAGTGTAGACGAAAATAAATTTTCCCGTGACATCTGTTGTTGTAAACCTACGACATTTTGGTCCAGATGAGTAAAACTGCGACGTTTTTACTATATATAGGGATGTTTACATAGGTTAGATACCGACAGTGTTTATACATTTTATATAGTGTGCATACATTTTATATACAGTGTTTATATATTTTATATACAGTGTTCATATATTTTATATACAGTATTTATACATTTTATATACAGTGTTTATATTTTTTATATACAGTGTTTTATATTTTATATACAGTGTTTATATATTTTATATACAGTGTTTGTATATTTTATATACAGTGTTTATATCTTTTATATACAGTGTTTGTATATTTTATATACAGTGTTTATACATATCATATACAGTGATTATACATTTTATATACAGTGTTTATATATTTTATATAGAGTGTTTGTATATTTTATATACAGTTTTTATATCTTTTATATACAGTGTTTATATGCTTCATATGCAGTGTTTATATATTTTATATACATTGTTTATATATTTCATATACGGTGTTTATATATTTTATATACAGTGTTTCTATATTTTACATACAGTGTTTATACATTTTATATACAGTGTTTATATAATTTATATACAGTGTTTCTATATTTTATATACAGTGTTTATACATTTTATATACAGTGTTTATATATTTTATATACAGTGTTTATATAATAGCTCTACTGGTAGTGATTATTGGTCTTACAAAATATAATTGGCAGTGGTATTTTAAAAAGACAATTCCAGCTAAATAAAAATTGCTCAATATACTAGATAGAGCAAATGAATCAAAATTTAGTAATTTAAATTTTATGACATGAAATGGTTACATTTCAAATCTAGAAAGGTTTATATATTTTATATACAGTGTTTATATATTTTATACAGTGTTTATATATTTTATATACAGTTTTTATACATTTTATATACAGTATTTATATATTTTATATACAGTGTTTTTACATTTTATATACAGTGTTTATATATTTTATATACATTGTTTGTATATTTTATATACAGTGTTTATATATTTTATATACAGTGTTTATACATTTTATATACAATGTTTATATATTTTATATAAACACTTCATATGAAGCATATGAACACTGTATATAAAATATATAAATACTGTATATAAAATATACAAACACTGTATATAAAATATATAAACACTGAATATAAAATATACAAGCACTGTATATAAAATATATAAACACTGTATATAAAATATACAAACACTGTATATAAAATATACAAACACTGTATATAAAATATATAAACACTGTATATAAAATGTATAAACACTGTATGTAAAATATATAAACACTGTATATAAAATGTATAAACACTGTATATAAAATATATAAACACTGTATATAAAATATATAAACACTGTATATAAAATATATAAACACCGTATATAAAAGATATAAACACTGTATATAAAATATATAAACACTGTATATAAAATATATAAACACTGTATATAAAATATATAAACACTGTATATAAAATATATAAACACTGTATATAAAATATATAAACACTGTATATAAAATATACAAATACTGTATATAAAATATATAAACACTGTATATAAAATGTATAAACACTGTATATAAAATATATAAACACTGTATATAAAATGTATAAACACTGTATATAAAATATATAAACACTGTATATAAAATATATAAACACTGTATATAAAATATATAAACACTGTATATACAATATATAAACACTGTATATAAAATATACAAACACTGTATATAAAATATATAAACACTGTATATAAAATGTATAAACACTGTATATAAAATATATAAACACTGTATATAAAATGTATAAACACTGTATATAAAATATATAAACACTGTATATAAAATATATAAACACTGTATATAAAATATATAAACACTGTATATAAAATATATAAACACTGTATATAAAATGTATAAACACTGTATATAAAATATATAAACACTGTATATAAAATATACAAACACTGTATATAAAATATATAAACGCTGTATATAAAATATATAAACACTGTATATAAAATATATAAACACTGTATATAAAATGTATAAACACTGTATATAAAATATATAAACACTGTATATTAAATGTATAAACACTGTATATAAAATATATAAACACTGTATATAAAATATATAAACACTGTATATAAAATATATAAACACTGTATATAAAATATATAAACACCGTATATAAAATATATAAACACTGTATATAAAATATATAAACACTGTATATAAAATATATAAACACTGTATATAAAATATATAAACACTGTATATAAAATATACGAATACTGTATATAAAATATATAAACACTGTATATAAAATGTATAAACACTGTATATAAAATATATAAACACTGTATATAAAATGTATAAGCACTGTATATAAAATATATAAACACTGTATATAAAATATATAAACACTGTATATAAAATATATAAACACTGTATATAAAATATATAAACACTGTATATAAAATATACAAACACTGTATATAAAATATATAAACACTGTATAGAAAATGTATAAACACTGTATATAAAATATATAAACACTGTATATAAAATGTATAAACACTGTATAAAAATATATATAAACACTGTATATTAAATATATAAACACTGTATATAAAATATATAAACACTGTATATAAAATATATAAACACTGTATATAAAATATATAAACACTGTATATTAAATATATAAACACCGTATATAAAATATATAAACACTGTATATAAAATATATAAACACTGTATATAAAATATATAAACACTGTATATAAAATATATAAACACTGTATATAAAATATACAAATACTGTATACAAAATATATAAACACTGTATATAAAATGTTTAAACACTGTATATAAAATATATAAACACTGTATATAAAATGTATAATCACTGTATATAAAATATATAAACACTGTATATAAAATCTATAAACACTGTATATAAATATATAAACACTGTATATAAAATATATAAACACTGTATATAAAATATATAAACACTGTATATAAAATATACAAACACTGTATATAAAATATATAAACACTGTATATAAAATGTATAAACACTGTATATAAAATATATAAACACTGTATATAAAATGTATAAACACTGTATATAAAATATATAAACACTGTATATAAAATATATAAACACTGTATATAAAATATATAAACACTGTATATAAAATATATAAACATTTCTAGATTTGAAATGTAACCGTTTCATGTCATAAAATTTAAATTACTAAATTTTGATTTATTTATTCTATCTAGTATATTGAGCAATTTTTATTTAGCTGGAATTGTCTTTATAAAATACCACTGCCAATTATATTTTGTAAGACCAATAATCACTACCAGTAGATCTATTGCATTCCATTATTCTGACATATATATATATATATATATACATATATATATATATATATATATATATACACACACATATATATATATATATATATATATATATATATATATATATACATAGATATATATAAAGATACGGTAATAAAAAATATAAAATGTAATAAAAAATAAAACGTGTATATATATATATGTATCTATATATATATATATATATATATATATATATATATATATATATATATATATATATATATATATATATATATACACGTTTTATTATTTTTATTACCGTATCTTTCTGTTAAGTTAGATTATTGTTTCAGCTACCCGGTCGTTTTTTGGCCGTCTGTAACATCCTCAAACTTTTACAGAAAATCTGAGGAAGCTACAGACGGCCAAAAATAACGGCCGGGTAGCTGAAACAATAATGTAACTTAACAGAAAGATACGGTAATAAAAATAATAAAACGCATATTTGCTCTACAACAGTATTGAGCACTTTCTTCAGGTTTTTATTAATTACCATTTCTACTTAATATATATATATATATATATATATATATATATATATATATGTATGTATGTATTTATGTATGTATGTATGTATGTCCATCTTTCTCCAATCTTGGATGCTAACTCTATCCAATCTTGGATGCTAACTCTATCCAATATTGGATGCTAACTAACACAAAAATAACCCCGATCAGCTGACTGTCACGTCATGCGTTAAATCACATGCCTAACTTATCAGTTGTCAGGTGTAATCTAATGTTTATTCTATTTCTTTCAGCTGAAATTCACAACTATAGACATAATTCTATTTTTAATAGTTTCTGAAAGAATGTTGACACTTGTTGAAATTCCTAACCAAATTATCAAAACATAATTCTTAACATAATAAATTCTATTTTTGGTGAACTCCTGACAATCGATGTATACAGCTCAGCAGCTTGCTCTATACCACGCATGTTCATCTGAATTTAACGGTTAAAAACCGCAAGAACTTTCCTGTCAACCTGATGGTATCGTATATCTTAACACGTGACCATTCGCAGACACGTGGAACATTGTTGCTACATTTGGACTGATGCAGCAACCACTCTATTGTACACATGTAACTTAACAAGTAACCCGTTGCAGCCGGATGGCTGCATATTGTAAAAGAAAAGCGAGTAAGTACAGTGTATTTACACAATTTTTATTTACATGAAAGAAACAGCAACAGTGGAAACAACAGCAGCAAGGAAGTGTTCAACACGAAAGTATTTGAAGTTATATAGGATTTCTTTATTCACCACGTTCCTCGTCTTTTTACAGTCACTTTTTCAGAGCGAAGATCAGATCCTGTGGGGTTCTTACCCGCGATGTCGCTAATCGCTAAATACAGTTGACCATGGGTGAAAGTCGGTTCTTCCAGTCATACACTCACCTTGCTCAGCGTCTAGCCTTGACTTTTATTAATTGTCATGGCGAAGGCAAGCCTCACCGGGAATTGGCGGCGATTCCACGCGACAAATTGTTCATTTTGGTGATTCATTTGTATTCTTGGTATGAGTACCCCCCCCCCCCGTAGAAAGTTCTGTCAGACAGATATAGACACAGATATATATATATATATATATATATATATATATATATATATATATATATATATATATATATATATATATATATAGATACAGGAATTGAGAACGCACCAAAAATGTGACTTTTTTGCATTTTTTGCATTTTTGCATGCATTTATTTATTGTTTTGCGTTTTTTTTTTCATTTCCATACACCAAACATGGATATAAATATCACTAAAACATCCGCTGGGTCATAAGCTTCATTTTGGTACCTAACTTGCCTGTGTGGGTTGCCTGTAAGCTGAGATAAACCGTGTCACACAGACAGACAGACAGACAGACAGACAGTAGGAAAATTTATAAATAGATACACACGTTTACGTACGTAGACCCAACACGTTGGAGCAGAGTACGTCGCAAGAAACATAGGACAAGTAATAACGACATTTATTTCCTCATTCTCCCGCCACGCATGATTTCTCATTTCAGCTGTGACGTGTTGGAGAGTTCTATTAGTGCCCCGAAACAAATAAATAAAAAGAAATACACTATTAAACAATCTAACATAAACTTTGATTTATTCTCGTTAAAAGAAAAGAAATTGACACGCTCAAGCAAGAGGAGATCCATGGAGCTCCCAGAAGTTGTTAGAACAGTACAACAAGTGCATTACAACCGGAGGAGATTACTTCGAATGGGACTAGAGTTTCATATATGTACTATCAATAAAAGTGTCCAAACGAAAAAAGACTGGAAACTTATTGAAGGCACTTCGTATGTCCTGAGGGGGTTGGAGAAGTTTGAGAAAAGAGTGAAAAACGGGTTTGAGAGTTGGACAAAACGAAAAGCTTAACGATGTGCAATTCCAAAACAAATCATTTGGGCGGAAAAAGGCATGCGTCAATGTTTTTCTTCTTTTTGTACTTCCTGATGGAAATCTGAATTAAAAAAAAAAAAAAAAAAAAGAGAGAAGCCAAAACGTTTACTTAGAACGTGGATCGGCTTCCTTGAAGGTAAGTAGGTGGCCTAAACAAGGCGACCCGGTCTAATCCCCTCCAAATTAATGTAATGTGGTGAGTCCGTGTAATCTTTAGCCGACGTCGGTGTTTTGTATACAAATGACCGTATTGGATTACGCGCCGGCTGCGTTTGATGTTAAATTGAGACGGTCGGTCTACCGTTTTTCGCAAGGTGTATATAATCAGTAGCGCCCCCCCCCCCACACACTTCATATGATTTTGTGTGTGCGTGTGTGTGCAGAGGGGTGTGACTCGTAAGTATTATAATCACGTAGGTATATGTATCGTTCACACGGGCTTAACAAAATCACGCTCTAGCCCCTCTCCGCGTACCTGTTCCGTCTAAGTCTCTCTCTCTCTCTCTCTCTCTCTCTCTCTCTCTCTCTCTCTCTCTCTCTCTCTCTCTCTCTCCCCGGTCGGGCACGATTCTTCACTTTGGTATGTGAAAGAATGGGTATTTAAGATGAAAAGGAGGCGACTACGGGATGTTTATTGACTGTTTGGAACAAATTCATTCGGGGTGGGGGATAGGGTGAAAGAAGAAGAAAAAGAAGAAGTAGAAGAAGAAGAAGAAGAAGAAGAAGAAAAATTAGAGGAAGAAGACAAAAAGAAGAAGGAAAACGAGGAGGAAGAAGAAGACAAAGAAAAAGGATTAGAAGAGAAAGAAGAGGAGGAGGAGGAAGAAGAAAAAGAAGAAGAAAAGAAAAAGAAGAAGAAAATGAAGAAGAAGAAAGAAAAGAAAAGAAAGAAAAGAACCCAAAATCAGAGGAAGAAGAAAGAAAAGGAGGAGGAGGAAGACAAAGAAGTAAAAAAAAAAAAGGATAGAAGAGGAAGAAGACGAGGAAGAAAAACTAATCAGCTAAAAAGAATAAAAGATGAAGAAAGAAAAGTAAGAAAAGCCGAAAATTAGAGGAAGAAAAAGGAAAAAGAAGAGGAAAAAAACAAAGAAAAAAGAAGGAATAGAAAAGGAAGAACACAAGGAGGAGGAGGAGGAGGAGGAAGAAGAAGAAGAAGAAAAAGAAGAGGAAGAAAAAAGAATAAGTCAAAAAAGATGAAGAAGGAAAATAATAATAATAATAATAATAATAATAATAAGAAGAAGAAGAAGAAGAAGACGATGATGAAGAAATCCCGACGTGCAAAAGTTGCATTCACGCGAAATCCCTCCCCCCCTCCGTTACTCGCTGAATTTGAGTCAGTGAATGGCGCGAATCACGAAAGAAGTGATTAAAACAATTGAAGGAGGGGGGGGGGTCTGCAAATAAATAACACAAAAAGAAACAGAAAGAAAAAGAAAATAAATTCGATGGAGATTTTTAGCAACAAACAATATTAGCATTTTGGCTAGGAACAAAATGTAGTATCTGTTCTGCTACTACACTTCAATTTTTCTGTCCTCGATCAGTGAACGAGAAATCCTTCATGACCGAGACATTTTTATTTTTTTATTTTTGTTCCTATCCAGAATGCCTCTTTTTGGGAGCTAGATTTTCCCCACATTAAAAACCGACCTAAAAAATAAAGCTTCAAGTTTAAAATAAATTGCCAACAATAAGTGTTAGATGGAATAGATTATGGCCCAGAAAACAGAAATTATTCTCTTTTTGTAGGGACATGCATTAATGGCGGAAAGCTGATAAAGGGTCATAGTTTTGAAAGTCGGTTTAGCATCATTTTTTGTCGTTTTCCGATTACTTTTTGATTGTGTTTGAAAGATTAAACCTTAAAGTTAATTTCCAAAAAAAAAAAAAAAAATTTTTACGTAAGAAAAAAGTTATAATTAAAAATGTTTTCAGGGCGACATTCGGGAACTGACAAGTTTAGCTAAATTTCGTAAAAATCCCTTGAAAGATAAATATTAGTTTTCAAAGACAATTAGTCAAGTAAAGTCCTAAGATATTGAATTAAATAGAAAAACATCTTGTTGCACAAAAAAAAAAAAAAAAAAATAGCTTAATTAGCCCCCCCCCCCCCCTCAAGCGAGAAATTAATTATATTCAGAAATCATTATTTGATAAATACTGACAATTTCATTAAAATTGGTTAATTTATTAATTTTTGTTGGAGTGGTCCAAATGTTTATACATTATCCGTTAATAAACAATGCCTATAAACAGTTTCATAAAATACGCACAAAATGATGACGTCACTGATTCTATGGCAAGCATTGGAAGTCACTATTGATCACTGATTACAAAATAATACAATTTCATTAATTTACAAGATTCAAATAAGAATTAGCACAGAAAAGAATTATTTAAAAAAAAAAAGCAAATGGCACAGTGCCACTTTGAAATAGGGGGCTACTATCGGGGACATAAGTTGCAGGCACACTATGAAGGGACATGAGTAGAAAGATATTTGTTCACATTACATTTGAACTTCTGCATGTCAGTACAGTGAGGAAAGCAGAATCCCGGAAGGGAGTTCCAAAGTCTAGCAGTCCCAGGGAAGAAACTGTTGGAGTAGAAAGCTTTCTTACACGTAGGGATCTCTACTGTGAAGGGGTGGGATTTAGCTGATTGTCGGGTTTGTCGGAAGTATTCACATCGAGGGGGTACAAGTGCTTGTCGTTCGTCAGAGCATTCACCGTTAAAATACTTGTAGAACAGGCAACTGGATGCTACATTTCGTCGATGGGACAGAGGCTGAAGCTTAGATGACAGTTCAGGACCTATCAGGTTGGCGACTCTCTTTTGAACCTTGTCAAGGAGCGAGAGACTAGTAGCAGATGCACCAGCCCAGATGTGACAACATTACTCCATACCTGTGCGAATGGTGGTCTTATAGAGATACAAGATACTTTCAAGCGTAAGTAGCTTTCTAGCACGGTAGAGAGAGCCCACCTTCTTCACAGCAGCCTTGGCAATGCTCTCAATGTATCTATTCCAGTTTATGTTCCTTGTAAACGTTAGGTCGAAGAGTTTAAAGCAGTCATTCCCAACGTGGGGCGCATGCCCCACCGGTGGGGCATGGCAATATTTTGGTGGGGCATAGGCAGGACGTGCACCCTTGAGCTTACTATACCAAAGACTATAGGGCAATTTGAGAATGAGTTATTTTTTTAATTATTATTATTATTATTATTATTATTATTATTATTATTATTATTATTATTATTATTATTATATTAACAGTGAATTGTTTCATAGTGAATCTTTGTATATATATATATATATATATATATATATATATATATATATATATATATATATACAAAGATTCACTATGAAACAATTCACTGTTAATATAATAATAATAATAATAATAATAATAATAATAATAATAAGAAGAAGAAGAAGAAGAAGAAGAAGAAGAAGAAGAAGAAGAAGAAGGAAAATAATAATCAAAGAGCAAGGTATCAGGGTGGATCCTGGCTAGCCGTTTTTCTTTGAATGTTTCAGGAAAATGAGTAGTTTCGCAGTAGAAAAAAAAAAAAAAAAAAAAATGTACATATTTATTTTAATGCATTTTAAAAGTGTATATATAGACATCAAACAACCTTCCCATACGCACACATATTCGTCCTTTCCCGACATGGGTTGGATTTTAAAAAACTGTCTTTTTTCGCACGATCTATGACCTTTTCTTTTATCACATTTTTATTTCAATTATCCTGAAGATGTCCTCTGAAACAAGGACGAAACGTTGATTTTTTAATAATTTCATTCGTTTTTTTCTATTTTTTCTTTAAACATATATATATATATATATATATATATATATATATATATATATATATATATATGCAAGTAGTAGAAGTAGTAGTAGTAGTTCTGCTACTACTATTACTACTACTACTACTGCTGCTGCTTCTGTACGCATGTATATATATATATATATATATATATATATATATATATATATAGTCATCCACATACAGTACTGTTTCGCTGTTTCACAGCTCATCAGTGCGGCTAGACAGGCAACTACCTCAAGCCAGGATTGAAACCCGACCGTTTGTACGGCAGTCAAGGCTCCTTATATATATATATATAAGAGCAAATAATTAATAAAACATGTTAAAAAACAATGCATACAATCCGATGGAAAGCATTCAAAACAGCTGAAAAATTGAAAATTGTTTTTTTTTTTCGGGCAGTGCAGTAGCCTAAAAAGAAGTCTGCCCCCAGTCAAATAGGACCGAAGAATAAAAAAAAAAAAACAGAGAAAACCAGTATGAGAACCTTCATCATCGGCTTAATTAGAAAAAGTGATTTCAGATAAAATTTTTGATTGTATTAATATACTAGCATTTTTGCCCGGCGTTGCCCGGGTGTTTGGATGTGTATGTTGAGCAAAAAAAAAAAGTGGTAGTAGGAAGGCAGGCTCGAACCCGTACCGCAAAGGAGGAAAAGAACGGGGTAAAAATCTAACGTTTATGCTGTTACGACCACCGCCAATCCAGAAGCGACATTTTTAAAATTAAGGCTAGACAATCTAAAGGAGAGGATAACTTTAAATAATATCGGCGAAAAAGGTGACCCCCCCCTGTAGAAAAGTGCCTATTTGAAGGGGAAGATACCAATGTTTTTAGCCAATTTTTCGATATTTGTCGTATGAAAGATCGAACTTTAAAACGATACTGATCTTGGTAAAATCTGTCGTCTCTATTGAAAGTTCAAGGGAGACATGCAAACAGACATATATACATACATTTATATATTGGTAACTAAAAATTTTCCACCCAAACTGATGAAAAAGCTTGCCCTATCTCTGAATACCCTTTATGTAAAATTTTGATCAGAAATTGTCTGAGTAATTTGGAAGAGACCGCAGAGGTCAATTTTTTAAATCTTTGACCCCTATTATGACTCCTTAAAATTCATCAAGTTATTAAGTTAGATCCATGTCCAAGGAACCTATATCTAAAATTTCAAGTGCGTAGACCCAAAATTGTCGGAAGAGTTTGGTAGAGTTCTCAAACGTCAAATTATTGAACTTTGACCCCTTAATCGCCAAATTTCTGGCCAAAAACCGATCACATCGATTTTCCCAAATCTCAGTACCCTGTATATCAAATTTCGAGTCTGTAGACTAAAAATTGACAGAGTTATTGCGTAGGGAAATGTACACAGACACACAGATACACAGATACACAGACACACACAGACACTTTCACTTTTATATAGATATATATATATATATATATATATATATATATATATATATATATATATATATATATATATATGTTTGTGTGTGTGTTTATATTTGTTTTTGTTAGCGATATTTTTTTAAATGAATTCAATTATTTATGCGAAAGTGCATTTTACCTAAATGCAAATTTGGGAATAATTTTCCCTTTGACCAATTTGGTACATCCTAAATGGGGATCGGTGTGTGTATATATATATATTAAAATATAATTATCCCCTGACACGTGTTTCGTCGTCTACGAATCACACACACACAGACACACACACATACACACGCACACAGATACACACACACACACACACACACACACACACACACACACACACACACAGAGATACACACACACATACACATACACACACACACACAAACACACACACACAAACACACACACAAACACACACACACACACACAAACACACACACAAACACACACACAAAAACACACACACACAAACACACACACAAACACACACACACACACAAACACACAAACACACACACAAACACACACACAAAAACACACACACACACAGACACACACACAGACACACACACACATAAACACACAGACACACACACAAACACACACACACACACACACACAAACACACACAAACACACACACAGACACACACACACATAAACACACAGACACACACACAAACACACACACAAACACACACACACACACACACACACAAACACACACAAACACACACAAACACACACACAGACACACACACACACACACACACACACACATTTGGAGTTGGACCAATGAAATCAAAAGTACAAGTATGTTACATAGTAAATTCGTTTGTTGTTGATTTTTACGGCATATAAACTCACGGTGACTCATTTTATGTTGAATGCGTTTTTTTATGTTCATTGTTTTGTAGGCTTTAATACTTTCTATTTAGTATTTTATAGTTTATTGTACTTGAGTCATCCACCATTCGACGGTAAAACACCACGATGTTCACGCATTCAATGCGACCACAAGCTTCAATTAGTCGAAACCAATGTCTTTTTCGGAAAGGTGTTCTTCGTCATTATTAATGAAAACGTTTCCCTTCGACAATAATATCTGAAGGTTCTAATTAGTTACCCTCCTTCCTTCTGACAAAATCAGAAAGTAGGATTTGGAAATCATTGTCCTAGACGAGGGGGTACCTTTGCTTGCAAATAAACGTCTGGGCATCCTCCTCGGTAATCTCCGGTAAGGGACTCTCAAGCGATTAGCAACAATCCAGTCCTTTATCAAAATGAGAAAGTAACACCTGGGAGGGTAAACCTTTTAATGTTAGATTATGCCGGGACGACATTGGGTTACCTTTCTGCTAATCGATTCAGGAAAAATTGAGTATTATTATTCAAAGTTAAATGTTAGATAAAGAACATTATTATTTGTCCGTTGCAGAATTAGTTTGTGTACAAACGACAAATATGTTTATAGGTTTTTTGGAACTTAGAAAGGGTTCTGGAGAACAATAAACAAAAGAGCCAAGAATACGACCTTGACGGAAAGAATGTCAAAAATACAAAAGCAAATAGGTTTTAAATAATAAATCGGAATAGAGAAAACGTGATACAAAGTCACATGTTAAAAATATTTGAGTTAAAAGACGTAATAGTAACAGAGTAGTTAATATATACCGACTTAGTTAGAAGGAGAGAGAGTTGGTCAGTTAGATAGTTGGAGAGTTGGAGACAAGGTCAGCTAGCGACAGTGTGTATGGCCCTGTACGCTGGGGAAGCAGAATCTAAGATGCGTGCAATCTTCCAATAGAAAAGCATTTGACTGAAAATCACACCCGAGGCTTATTGGTCATTTCTTGGGATGGATCCTCATTTCAGCTTTTGGCAAATTCGTCAATCTATACCACATATGAACGAAGGTATGTACGTACGTAAAAGGTACTACAGTGGTAATATATAGATACTGCTTTCCCCATGCAGCCATGTTCGCTCTTTCAGTCTTTTTTTGTATTAGTTTGCTGCATTCGCTTATTATGTGGTTCATTATTTCGTCTCTTTGTACACAGAATCTATATACGCTGCTGCTGCCCCTCCTTCTTTTCTCAATTCTTTTTTTCTTCTTCTTCTCTATCATAAAGAGTTTTTACTTTTTTTTATACGAGTGGCGTTCCTAAAGTAATGCCTCCTATTTTTATTCCGCCCGAACGGATCAGAGGAAATTGCAAGTTGCATTGTTATGATGACTGAATTTATGCATTCATGACCTGAAAATTTCATCTCTCTGTTGTAGATATTGACAATTTGAGACTCCAAGAAAGCAACCTCTTTCATAGACGTACGTCAGAAGCAGAGGTTCGTCGTTGAATTCCTGGCAACAGTGCATTCAGAATGGTGGTGACTATGTAGAAAAATAAATAAAAAATAATAGGAGCAACCCTCGGATGACAGAAGGCGCCCCGGACGAATTCTTGAGCATGAAAGGTTGTCTGTTTAAATGGTACCATTCCCGTCTTCGTAGTTCTTCAATTTTTCGAGTAAAAAATAGGAGACTTTACTTTTGGAACGACCCTTCTAATTTCCCAGCAAGGATCATTTTTGTTTTTGACAAAAATGGCTCTAAACTTAATAAAATATGGGCCAGGGCGCTTCCATATTACTGGTTTTAGCTATCCAGTAGTGCCGCGCCTTCAGGTCGCGATCAGAGTGTAGTATCTGTAATAGTCAAATGACTATCAAAAATGATCCTTGTTTGGAAATTAGGAGGGTCGTTCGAAAAGCAAAGCCTCTTATTTTTACTCGAAAAGTTGAAGAACTACGAAGACGGAAATGGTACCATTTAAACAGACAACCTTTCATGCTCAAGAATTCATTTTTTTTTTTTTAATTTTTGTTTCTGAAATCAAGTAGACATTATCGTTTTTGCAGCCAGTGAAATTTTCTTCTTCGACTTTTCTTCTCCCATTCCATTTTTTTTTTCATTCAACCTTTCTTATTTTGCTTATCCTTTGACAGGCCTTCTCCTTCTTTTTTTTTTTTTTCTTCTTCTTCTTCTTCTTCTTCTTCTTCTTCTTCTTCTTCTTCTTCTTCTTCTTCTTCTTTCCGCCATCTTTGATTTCGTCTCTTATTCCATCGCTAACCTCCCTTGATTTGTTGATTTAAGGTGATATCATTTCTCGATTCGGTGTTAAGTTTCTTCCCGTCTTTTTATTGTTACTTCCACCGGAATTCATTTCCGATCATCTTACCGACCTTTGTCCCAACCTTTTATTCCCTTGTTTTCTTGTATAAATTACGTTTTTTTTTCTTTCTTTATCGTGTGTGTGTGTGTAAGTGTGTGTGTAAGTGTATGTGAGTGTGTGTGTGTATGTCTGTGTGTGTATAAATGTGTGTGTCTGTGTGTCTGTGTGTCTATAAGTGTGTGGGTGTATAAGTATGTGTGTGTGTGTGTGTGTGTGTGTGTGTCTGTAAGTGCGCGTATGTGTGTGTATGTGCGATGCTGATTCGTGACAGAATCTCTGAGGAATCTCAACTGTAAATAAAAAATTAATTTCATATTATTTGGATTCTTTCGACAATTGTTCCCAGCCTGATTATTTAGTTTCACAACGTTTGGGTCGATATAACCTCCGACCTTCTTCAAGTGTATCTTGTCGAACTCGGAAATCTTTCTGTCGAGCTCGGGAATATTTGTATTATTTGGAATTAATCGCACAATTGTTCTCAGCTTGAGTGTTATCTGCACAACGTTTCGGTCGATACAACCTACAACCTTCTTCAAGTATCAAAGTTGCCATGTGTAGTAAAGGAGAAATATTAGCTCGATAATATTTCTATCGAACGCGCGTGTATAAGGAACTTTGTAAAATCCAGTTTTAAGTTACGCGCTTCTTTAGCAGTGTCAGAAAACGCCATTCAAAATGCGTGATAAGAAATTGAATAAATCGACCTCCTATCTTTCGAAGCTTGAAAAATGTAATTCAAACCCTAATTTTTTTTTTAATTAAAGGAGCAAAAACCAAATTAAAAAAAAAATAACAGGTTTAATAACAAATTATGCAATATTTGTTTTTTTTAATCGGTTTTCTTTAAAAAAGATTTAAAGAAAATCAACGAATTTTCACTTACTTCGATAAAATATATGTATATAGGCATTCCAAAAAATCACTTACCTATAAAAATACTAATCAATGGGTATTTCCATTCTTCATTGTTAAGAATTTATCCATATTTATATTTTATATCCCATGTCCTTAAAAATACTTTTTTAAGCAAGGATTCCAAAAAACGTGACATCAGATGTTTTTCACAATTGAAATAAAGGGAGACAAAGCGGCACAATTAATGTCTCTATTACGTGCTGTAAACAAAAGTTAATAAAATGGGCCACCATAGGTGAAAAATAATCTCATTTCATTTATCAGTGTTTGCCAATAAAAAAAAAAAAACCCAGTCGACCGATTTTTGATTTTTTTATTCTCTGCATGAGTTTTTTATTTACTATATTTTATTTCTTCTTTATGGGGTGAATGTTTTTTAAATATCTAAAAAACAAAACAAAAAAAAACATTAAATGAATTAGAAAAAAATTGTCGTAATTCTACGAAATTTTCTGAACAATATAACAAGATTATAAGGTTTCACTTAAAAGAAAAAACAAAAAAGTTCAACGTGGTTAAAAAAGGTTTTAAACTTGGGACTTTACAGGTAAGTTTGCAAATAACTGTTCTTTTTTTTGTTATTTTAAATTAGCTTATTTTATTTATTGATCTTTTACCTTCAATTTGTGATATATAAATTTGAGGTAAAAAGATTAATTATTTTCATTTTAATAGATATTTCAAAATGGGGGGGGGGTGAATAAAAAAAAAACGCTTGTCTAGAATATTATATTCGGTTTATTGGAAAAAGCATAAAATTTCACATTGACCCTGTAAATATCTTAAAAATTGAACCAATAGAAAAAGTTTGATAGATTTTTAAAGTTTAAAAATTGAAAAAAAAATTGACTCGTAAAATTCAATTGATTTCATTCTGTAAAAAAATGGCTGCATGAACGCGTGCAGACACTTTGTAAACACTGTTTTTTTTTAATAAAAAAATAATAATTCTATTATTTTTTAAACAAACTTTAAAAGTTTCTTTTGGAAGTATATTCCATAAAGAAAATAGATAACCCACTTTAAAAAGAAAAATTACGAGTTTATTTTTTTTACATTTTATTCGCAGTTTTGTGTTGGGGGTGGCAAAAATTCCCCCAAAATTCTGATACACCTAGCGCTTCTTCTATTGCGAATTGCTTAAAACTTCTTTTATATGTAAATAATGTTTACTGTAACTAACAAATCGATCGATTTTTTGTGGTTTTATTACGGAGTGGAACGATAAAATTGTCGCCATAGAAAAGACGACATGATTCCATTTCCGTTTGATGAAAACTTGCTCTCTCTTTTTTTGTTGCAGACAATCTTCTAGTTGGTCAGTTCTGTACAAATCCCAAAAGCAATAGAAGCCTTCTCTCATGTCTGAAAGTGACACAATGTTCAATGAGCGAGATCGGAGATGCGTCGCTGTACAACTCATGCTCTCTATCGATCCAAGTTATGACAGCAGGACCATTGTCAGCACCCTCAAAATGCATTGCTAGATTGCTACGAATAACAGGGACATGCCCAGGGTGACGAAAACAAAGTTTCCGGCCACGGTTACGGTCTTTGGTGTGGTTTCAAGTGAGGGCCACATCATGCCACCTCACATCTTCGAAGTTGGCTTAAAAGTCAACACCAAAGTGTACCTGAATGTGCTGAAGAGTGTGGTGATCCTCTGGTGAAATCAGGTGGCCACTAGCAGACCCTGTGTGTGGCAGTAGAACTCAGCGCCGACCCACAAGTCCAAAAGGTCCCAGGCTTGACTTCAGAATGAGTGCTACGACTTTGTACACTTCTCTCACTGCCCCCTCCTCTCCTGATCTAAATCCGCTGGGCTACTTCATTTGGCCATATGTCGAGAACATCACCAATAAGACCTCCCACAACACCAAAGCCTGATCACTGCCATCCATCGAGTGTTCACAGAGCTCCCGCCGGAGCTTGTGGAAAAGGCATGCTCCCAGTTCCAGACCCATATCAAGCCGGTGATTGAGGCTGAAGGCAGTTACGTTGAATAGATGCCAGCTCTACTACATAATCAAGTTACCTGAATTGATTTTTTCAATAAAAGTTTTAAAATAAAGCTGTAGTGTTGTTTTCTTTGAGGCGACAACTTTATCGTTCCACTCTGTACAATTTCAACCAGTTATCAAACCTGCCCACACTGAAAGCGGCACAAGTGAATATATATACTTTTATCGTTCCACCCTCTACTCTTTCGAGTAATTATTTTTATCTGCCAATCGTGTTATCTCAGCATTGTTTTCAGTTGTCTAGCACTTCTTCTTGCCACTGGACTCAAGCAATACCGATTCAGGAGAGGTGATGTTGGTGATTGCGCAACCCTTGCCTCACAATTACATGCACAGTTACCCTTACAAGGCGTATCCATTGTCTTTCGAGACTGAACGGAATCTTCCATTATAGCATGTGTTCCTCAGATTGTCTGATCTATTCTCTGCTTCCTTTGTCACAGCTCGTTTGACTCTTTGGTCTAGTGGTCACCATCAAGTCGTTATTTAACATCTCATTGTAATACAGCTTCCGATTCCAGTAGCTTCTTTCCAAGGATTGCAAGGTTGTGGAACTCGCTTCCTGTTCACTGTTTTCCTTCTACCTAAAGATTAATATGCGTTCCCTGTCTTTTCAATCGCTCATGTTAGCTCCTTCCATCAAGTGGCTTCATGCTTTGTCTCGGGTGATTTCCATATAAAGAATATAATGAAAAATGAAGAACAACAATCATAAGTGAAATGGATTTCTCAACTCATGATCTAAAAATAAAAAGTTACGAAACCTCATTTTTTTATGGTCTAAAACTATTAAGATATGCGATATGTGGCGAAAGAAACTAATGCAAAATCAACAGGAAACGGAAATATGAAAATTAAAATGAAATAACCAATTAAAGACGTTTAATCGTATTATTTAGATTTCTCGGGTTACTGTTCTTATCTTAAGTGTCATTTTCAAAACATTTTGGTCGATGTAACCTCCGACCTTCTTCATCTCGCATTACGTCAATGTTCCTAACTACGACATATAAACAATTTTAAGGGTTTTATAAAAGCGAAGCCAAACGTACGTTTTCATATCCTGCTCTCGTGCCCCTTGGCTATGTCCTCGAGTGGTTTTTGTCCCGCCGTTCATCTCAACTGAAGCTCACTCAGTGTATAGCAACAGACGCAAGACTCACTTCTTCCTCGACAAATGGATTTCATTCAGTTACCATGTTTTCCATGATCAAAGTCGAGTCGCATCATAGTTTCTTATCCTTAGAAGGAGGGTGGAGATCTCTATTTTACTATGGTTTTAGCCGCTAGTTATTTCTATCTCATCGCCTCAACGAGAACTCTACTGCTCCACATTCTCGGGGTATCAGAGAGAGAGAGAGAGAGAGAGAGAGAGAGAGAGAGAGACAGACAGACAGACAGACAGACAGACAGAGACAGAGAGACAGAGAGAGAGAGAGAGAGAGAGAGACAGACAGACAGACAGACAGAGAGAAAAAGAGAGAGAGTTTTTCTGATCTGTTCTCTCTCTAACCCCCCTAATCCGACTCTCCGCTTGTATAGATTTTTCCCCTAAAATCGCGATCCACATATTCGTTCTGTAACGTGGCGATCCACGACACGCCATGTCAACTATTGTCAGCCTATTCGACCCGTCCTTCTCATTTTGTTATGACATTTTCTTTATAAACAAACACCTGCCTATGCTAATAACTTCTAATCTAAAAACAATGAGCTATAATTTCTTGTTCGATATATTGCACTGGCCACAACTGCTAGTCTGTCTACGGTCGACTTATGACTGATATGCCATTCAGGTGTATCTTGTCGAACTCGGGAATCTTTCTCTCGAACTTTGAAATCTGCACCGAATTTCGAACGGAACCTTTATTTAATCCACAAGCTTTTGTCCCGTCAGCCATAACCCTAACCCTAACCCGTCATCCATAACCAGGCAGAAGTCTTAAATAAGATGAGATGAGGTGAGAGCAGTAGTACAAAGGAATAATCAATCATCATCTCAGAAATTCTGAAATATAAAAAAGTAAATTCGTACTAGCATATCACGGAGGTAAGAGGCATACGCAGGGGTGTACAGAGATGAGCAAAACCTCTATGTCTTTCATAAACATTGGATGTTGGCTGTGTTTTCAGATGTATAAGAGTCTGTAAAGAGGACGGTTTGGGGAACACATTGGTATACATAACACGTTTTCCTTATGTATGGTGGTTGGTACTGTATGATTCTAGGAGTCACACATACACACGTACACACACATACTGAGTAAGTGATAAATGGAAAAAACACCTAAAAAAGTGCTCAATACTACAGTAGAGCAAAATACGTTTTTATTAACGTTTTTTGGTCTGCTTAGTTACACGTTTCCACTACCAGATCGAATTCACGATACGATAGTTTCGACAGACTTCACAGATTGAATGTTTATTATAATGGAAGATGCAGAATATAACTTAAAAAAAAAAAAAAAAAAAAAAAAAAACGACTTCTGTTGCCGGGGTTCGAATCTCTCGACTGGCGTTAATCGTGACACCCTGGACCGCTGATTCCCGAAAGGATGAAACACTAATGTCTGTATGTATTTAATTATTATAGTAAATAATTATATATATATATATATATATATATATATATATGTGTGTGTGTGTGTGTGTGTGTGTGTGTGTGTGTGTGTGTGTGTTATTTTCCCTATAAATGCAATATTTCATCGAGTTTCATACATGTAGGAGACAATCGTCAAATTCTCACATTTAAAAAATGTTCAGTTCTTACTCACCAGCCGTAGAATTGTCCCCCTCCCATCAATAATGTAGTTGTTTGTTATATTCTTTAATATTTGTATTTTCTTTTTCATTGACTTTAGATCCACATCCAATCGACATTTTACTAAAAGGTCTCCGATTAGACGTGCATCGCCAAGACGCCATCTTGAAACGCAGTTTCGATCCTGAAAGTCAAGCATTTGCTTATCGCCTCACGAAGACGAAAAACGCCCCGAATTTTAGCGCCGATAAAATCTTCACGAAATGCGCCTTCTTCCCGGAAGAGTTCTCTTTTTTCATGACCTTGAAATCCGAACCGGACAATCTCAGCTCGAGCGGCGGCGGTGGCAGCGGCAGGTCATTATCCAACTGGGATCGCCAGTGCATTTTTTCGCTGCGTCACCCAACCAAGAAGACGACATTGGTCGCTTTGGAAATCGTCGATAAGCGTTTTATTTTAACTTACAACAATACAAGGAAGAGGTTCGCGGATGTCAGTTTATCGGACTCCAAGTGGCACAGTGTGAGCTTAAGCTTGAGTGGAGGCGGCGCCCATCTTGTCCTCGATTGTTCCGAAGAACAACACAGGAAAATAAAACGCCATTTCCCAGCAATGCTTGACACAAAAGGTTCCATTTTCCAACTGGGGAAATGTTCTCGAAAAACATTCCCGTTTCAGGTAAGGACATTTAAAATCATTAGTACTTGTTCAGGTCTCAACCCTGTTTCCTTCTTCTTGGAAAGAGTAGTTTGTTGTTCCTATCTTTAAAAAATGCTGGCGATCGATCAGATCCAACATCAAAATGTCGTTCTGTGTGTCCTCTCTCTGTTATTAGCAAAGTTTTTGAAAGGTTGGGCAACAATGAGCTTGTTTATTTTCTGGAAAGTCTTGGCTTTTTTTAATGATGTCCGACATGACCCTCGTGGTTTTCGTTCAAAAGTTGATCTACTAATTGTTATAACTGAAGGCAAGAGTAGGGTCATTGTGCTTGACGTTTCAAAACCGTTCGCCAGATTATTTTAGGTTATGGTATTAATGGTTATTATCAGGTCTTTTCTTTCTGATCGAAGCTTGCAAGTAACTCTTGATGAAGTATCTTCATTTCCTTTTCCTAACAATGCCCTCGGGACTCTTTTCTATATAAACTAGCGAGGGGTACCCGGCGTTGCCCGGGTGTTTGTAGGTGTGTGTGAAAAAAAACAGGTGCCCGTGAAAAAAAAAGCCTTGACGACGCGCAGTTGGAAAATAGTAAAGTGTGAAAAAAAACAGGTGCGCGTTTTTGATTGACGTGACGGCGATAGCTATTCATCAGTTAGCATTTTGTGCGGGACAGTTTTTAATGAGGTCAATAAATGGGTTTGTTTGTTTTTAAAAACCCGCTCACTCGTCTCGAAATGAAAGCTACCGTCCAAACGTTACTTAGCTCTCTAGAGACCACTGGCTCTGGGCCTGTTGTATTTATTTACTTCCCCACTGAGCAAATTAGGCACAAGGCCGTTTTTTAATGTGGAGATAGAGGGAGGGGAGGGAAAGGGGGGACCAGCTCCCGAGAGGTGGGAAATGGGAGCTGGATAGTAACTGTTGGTCTGTAGAGTGATCCCTACATTGACCAAGGTCAGATATGTGGAGTTACCCCCACATATGGTCTTTGCTGGTCTTTGCTTGCAGCATCTGTCGGAACAGATACTACACTTTGATCTTGTCGCCCGGGCCCCGGAGGGCGGCGGGCCTGTTGTATTTATTTGCTTCCCCACTGAGCAAATTAGGCACAAGGCCGTTTTTTAATGTGGAGATAGAGGAAGGGGGGAGGGAAAGGGGGGACCAGCTCCCGAGAGGTGGGAAATGGGAGCTGGATAGTAACTGTTGGTCTGTAGGGTTATTCCTACATTGACCAAGGTCAAATATGTGGGGTCACCCCAACATATGGTCTGTGCTGGTCTTTGCTTGCAGCATCTGTCGGAACAGATGGTATTTATTTGCTCCCCCACCGAGTAAATTAGGCACAAGGCCGATTTTTAATTTGAGGAGTGAAGGGAGGGGGAAGGGAAAAAGGGGACCAGCTCCCGAGAGGTGGGAAATGGGAGCTGGTTAAAGGTCAGGCATGTGGGGTTGCCCCCACATCTGGTCTTTGCTAGTCATAGCTAGTCATAGCCTGCAGCATCTGTCGGAACAGATGGTATTTATTTGCTCCCCCACTGAGCAAATTAGGCACAAGGCCAATTTTTAATGTGAGGAGTGAAGGGAAGGGGAAGGGAAAAAGGGGACCAGCTCCCGAGAGGTGGGAAATGGGAGCTGGTTAATGGTCAGGCATGTGGGGTTGCCCCCACATCTGGTCTTTGCTAGTCATAGCTAGTCATAGCTAGTCATAGCTTGCAGCATCTGCCGGAACAGATACTACACTTTGATCTTGTCCCCCGTGCCGCCGAAGCGGGGGGGGGATTAGAGTCGCGACTGTATTAATATATAGACTTGTTTAGATCTTTACAGTTTTAACAAAACGGCTAGAATAATATGATGGTATCTTCATTCATGCTGAACGCCCACATAATCCCTACCAGCAATATATTACATATGAAGATGCCGCTGTGAACTTTCCACAGGTCCTGCTAGTGATTATTATTATTATTATTATTATTATTATTATTATTATTATTAGTATTAGTAGTAGTAGTAGTAGTAGTATTAGTAGTATTAGTAGTAGTAGTTTACAAGGAGCTTTCACACAAATAATCAAAGATCTCTTCTTGAAAACAACCTGTGGTGTTTCCGGGAAGCTGAGTGACAACAAGTCTCCCCAGATTTTCCAGTACTCTCCACCTGTTTCGCTAACATTTGCAAATAAATTTGTGTTATCGCAACAGCCGTTTACCATTGATTTATCGCTGGCAGTGGACATTGGCCTCCACTGAGATTTGAGTGGCAATAAGCCTCCCTAAAGTCCCAGTTCTCTTTGCATTTGTCCAGCGGAAGTCTGGTCAGTGTTCTCTCCTCGGCGTTTCCATCCTCCTTGACCCTTCTCGACTATTTGGTATCACTCTTTTGAAGGGGCGATGCTCGGGTAATGGGGGATGAGCGAGGGGATAGAGAACTTATAGACATGCATCTTTAATTTTCTTGGTTCTATGTAACGCTTGTCTTGTCTCCGCAGTATTTTGTCTGGCCCGCGCATGTGGCTCATGTTTATTAGTTTCCGCATTCAAGGGTTTTCCTTAATATTTCAGCTGTTTTCATTATTCTTTTTTGTTGTATCTTTGCAACTATTCCTCTAATTCCAATTTCTCCCATTCTTTTTTCAAATTTTTTCAGAATTGTTCCTAGTGCTCTTACTATTATAGGTATTATCTTTTTCTTCATCATCCATATCCTTTCAGCTCTCTGGCTAGCTCTGTGTATTTACTCAGTTTCTCCTTTTCTTTGATATTCAACCCTGTGGTCAGCTGGAACAGCAAAGTCTACGATTTGACAGGATTTTTATTTCTTGTTAATTATTACGACGTCCGGTCTCCTTGCTTGGATGGGTTTATCTGTTTGTATGTCCATGTCCCATAGGATTTTGTGATTTTCGTTTTTAAGTACTGTTGCGAGCTTATGCTTGTACCATTTGTCTATGCGTTCAAGATGCAGTTGTTTGCTCGTTAGCTACACAGTATTGTTATGCTTTATACGCCATCTTTTCACTCAAGAAAGGATTTTTACACCAATGCTGGTAAGCATAGTCATAAAGTCAATTAGAAGGAAAGCACCTGACGTAGAATGTTTGTTAAGCCAAGCAGAACTGACTTCTGGAGTATGGTGATGTTGTTCTTGATTCCCAAGGAGTTCAACTGTTTCTCAAGATCATCTGGAATTGAGCCAAACGCACCTGTGATGATTAGCACGATCCAACTTTTTTCTTTTTCTTCTTCTTTTTCTTCTTTTTCTTTTCTTCTTTTTTCCTGTTTTTCGTCTTCTTTTTTCTTCTTTTTTATCCTTTTTCTTCTTTTTCTTCTTTTTCCTCTTCTTTTCCTCTTCTTTTTCCTCTTCTTTTCCTCTTCTTGTTCTTCTTTTTCTTCTTTTCTTCTTTTTCTTCTTATTTTTCTCCTTTTCTCCTTCTTCTCTTCTTCTTCTTCTTCTTCTTCTCATTTTTCGTTTTCTTCTTTGCTTCTTCTCTTTTCTTATTTTCTTCTTCTTTTTTCTTGTTTTCTTCTCCCTTTTCTTCTTCTTCTTTTTCATCTTCTTTTTCTTATTTTTCTTCCTTTTCTTTTTCGTCTTCTTCTTCTTCTTCTTCTTCTTCTTCTTCTTCTTTTTCTTCTTCTACTTCTTCTTTTCTCCCTTTCTTTTTTCTTCTTATTATTATTCTTGATTTATTTCGAAAATCTATCTTTTTTAATTACACTGTTCAACAGATTTCAGGTTTAAGATTTGTTTCGGTGCAAAGTAAAATATCCTGATATTAAATCTGATCTTTAATTCTTCAGATTATGCGCCGTTTTCATGTACTTTAAATCGTATTTTATTGTTATTTTATTGTTATTTTATTGTTATTTCTTATGAATGAAAAACACAAATTTCTCATTTTAAACAACATTTGTCCTCTTAACCGCTTGTGTTGAATGTCATCCTTAAGTGTTTATATTCCAACAATAGTCTGCCAAAATGCCAGGGTTCCATTTTTCTTTAAAACTTTTCTCCATCACTAACATATCCTGATGGAATATTTCGCCATTTACATCACTCACATCAAAGAATTTCTGCAAAAGTCTCGAAAATGACACATTTGCACAAATCTATGCATAATATGACAAAATCAAATCCAGAAATATATTTCCCACGCAAAAAATCCAGAAATATATTTTCCATACAAAAATCCAGAAATATATTTTCCATACAAAAATCCAGAAATATATTTTCCATGCAAAAAATCCAGAAATATATTTTCCATGCAAAAAATCCGGAAATATATTTTCCATACAAAAAATCCAGAAATATATTTTCTATGTAAAACTTCCAGAAATATATTTTCCAGGCAAAAAATCCAGAAATATATTTTCCATGCAAAAAATCCGGAAATATATTTTCCATGCAAAAAATCCAGAAATATATTTTCCATGCAAAAAATCCAGTAATATATTTTCTATGCAAAACTTCCAGAAATATATTTTCCATGCAAAACATCCAGAAATATATTTTCCATGCAAAAAATCCAGAAATATATTTTCCATGCAAAACATCCAGAAATATATTTTCCATGCAAAACTTCCAGAAATATATTTTCCATGCAAAAATCCAGACATATATTTTCCATGCAAAACATCCAGACATATATTTTCCATGCAAAAAATCCAGAAATATATTTTCCATGCAAAACATCCAGAAATATATTTTCCATGCAAAAAATCCAGAAATATATTTACCATGCAAAACATCCAGAAATATATTTTCTATGCAAAACATCCAGAAATATATTTTCCATGCAAAAAATCCAGAAATATATTTTCCATGCAAAACATCCAGACATATATTTTCCATCCAAAAATGGCCACAGACGTCCTGTATATTTCGAGCGTTCCTTAGTGGAATTGATGTTATTGTATAATTTTATATTTTGTAAACTTTACTATTTAGGGACAGTGTGTAAACGAAATTGCATTCCCTAAAAAATAATTTAAACTGATAATATGTATATTACTATTACTCGCCATTTTGATAATTATTACATAAAAAATAAGTAAACAATCAGAACCATTAGAAATTTCACGGTAGTTGCAAATTTTTAAAACAATAAAAAATAAAATGAATGAAAAATAAAATAAAATAAATAACGATAAATTAAAAAAAAAAAGTTAACCTTTAAAGCTAAAATGAATTTGAAAATGTAGATCTTTTTACATGAAAATTCACCACACAAAACATTGTTTTTTTTTTTTCTGAATAATTTTAAATATAAATTATAAAGGAACAGATGTAAATTCACTTGCACATTTTCTTTTACATTTTTAAAAAGAAACTATAATAAAAAGAACCTAGTCTCCTTTTAACATGAGCTTTTTATAAAATTAAAAAAAATAGCCAATTAAAAACCGTAAACAAACAGCTTATTTCATTGTTTTGAAAATTTTTGGAGAGAAAATAGTTTTAATGATTTTTAACTAATAAAGAGCAACTATAAAGGGGGGTAATTCGTTTCTCATTAATCAATGTTTGTCATAATGATTTTTTTTGTTATCCCGGACGTCGGACAAGTAAATTAATATTTAGAATATTATCATTACATCGTTTATTATGAAAATAACAGTTTAATTTCAATTCTTTTTCTTTATAAACGAAAAGGGTCTCATCAAAGAATTGCTTTTCTTGCCCGGAACTGATGCGACAAGTTTGGCCTGCATTCAAAATGGCGTCAGAATAGAACAAGGAAACACTTTAGTTTCGCCAAGTAAGTTTCTTTTATCCATGAATTCTTCCGAAGCGAAACAAGTGAATCATTCTATCTATACTCCTATATTCTTGTGACTTGATATTCATATGAAAAACTCTCTTTTCTATTTATTTAAAAAGAAAATCCAACTTTGTTATGTATGGGTCGTGGAATTGCATTCACAAGCAAAAGTTTTTTCGGCTTTTTTGCAGGATGATCATCTTTAGTTAACTATTACGTGTAATTATATTCATGCAGATATTCTACTTGATTTTTACTTGCGTAATATTTGCGTAAAAAGGTTATAGTAAACAAAAAACTCTTTATATATATATATATATATATATATATATATATATATATATATATATATATATTGTGTACAGGAAGTTGTTAGATGAGTCTAGATAGACGAATATTGGCTGAAGAGAGCTTGATAAGGATACCTTAAACGGTCCTAATTATCGGACATGAAACCGACGGTACCAATGATCTATCATCTAACAACTTTCTGTACACAAAATATAAATACGCTCTTATTTTTCGGATTTTCCTTTTAATTGAGCACTCTGCTGGATTTCTTTTTCCAAAAAAAACGAATCTAATATATATATATATATATATATATATATATATATATATATATATATATATATATATATATATACACACACACATCCCCGTTTTCTATTTACAAAATTTTAGTTAAGGTTTTCTCTATTCATCCTTATGTACCTATTTACTATGCCTCCCCACGGGACAGAGTTAGACACCAGGGTCGTTTTTTTAATGTGGAGAAAAGGTACAAAAATAAAAATTGTCTCAGTCGTGAAGGATTTCTCCTCCACCGAAAGAGAACAAGAAATAGAAGTGCAGCATCTGAAGAACATATGGTATTTATTTGCTTCCCCACTGAGCAAATTAGGCACAAGGCCGTTTTTTAATGTGGAGAGAGAGAGGGAGGGGGAGGGAAAGGGGGATCCTGCTCCCGAGAGGTGGGAAATGGGAGCTGGATAGTAACTGTGGTCGTAGGGTGATCCCTACCTTGACCAAGTTCAGATATGTGGGGTTACCCCCACATATGGTCTTTGCTAGTCATAGCTAGTCTTTGCTTGCAGCATCTGCCGGAACAGATGGTATTTATTTGCTCCCCCACCGAGCAAATTAGGCACAAGGCCGATTTTTAATGTGAGGAGTGAAGGAGAAATGGGGACCAACTCCTCGGGGAGTAGGGGAGTTGGATAGTGACAATTGTGTACAGGAAGTTGTTAGATGAGTCTAGATAGACGAATATTAGCTAAAGAGAGCTTGATAAGGATACCTTAAACGGTCCTAATTATCGGACTTGAAACCGACGGTACCAATGATTTGTCTCATCTAACAACTTTCTGTACACAAAATATAAATACGCTCTTATTTTTCGGATTTTCCTTTTAATTGAGCACTCTGCTGGATTTCTTTTTCCAAAAAACGAATCATATATAAATATATATATATATATATATATATATATATATATATATATATATATATATATATATATATACACACACACACATCCCCGTTTTCTATTTACAAAATTTTAGTTAAGGTTTTCTCTATTCATCCTTATGTACCTATTTACTATGCCTCCCCACGGGACAGAGTTAGACACCAGGGTCGTTTTTTTAATGTGGAGAAAAGGTACAAAAATAAAAATTGTCTCAGTCGTGAAGGATTTCTCCTCCACCGAAAGAGAACAAGAAATAGAAGTGCAGCATCTGAAGAACATATGGTATTTATTTGCTTCCCCACTGAGCAAATTAGGCACAAGGCCGTTTTTTAATGTGGAGAGAGAGAGAGGGAGGGGGAGGGAAAGGGGGATCCTGCTCCCGAGAGGTGGGAAATGGGAGCTGGATAGTAACTGTGGTCGTAGGGTGATCCCTACCTTGACCAAGTTCAGATATGTGGGGTTACCCCCACATATGGTCTTTGCTAGTCATAGCTAGTCTTTGCTTGCAGCATCTGCCGGAACAGATACTTCACTTTGATCTTGACCAAAAGGCCAATTTTGTTTTAAAATTGAAAACTTTTGCGAAATCGGCTTCTGCAAATGCTATGTCTATTTCTATTTAACAATTTTAGTTAAGGCCTTTTTTTTCATCCATATATAAATGAATTCTTTTGGTCATCATAAACTTTTTAGAAATCGGATTATGTAGGTGCTAAGTCTGCGATAGGTTAAAATTAATTTTTTTTCCTTCCGGGAATTTAAACTGTATTCTTTTTTTTTTTGCATTTTTTTTATTCAAAGCTTCTTTAGACTATATATGAACTGGCATCTAAGCTTCAACCTCTGTCCCATCGACGAAATCTTGCATCCCTCTACCTGTTCTACAAGTATTTTAGTGGTGAATGTTCTGACGAACTGCAAGCACTTGTACCTCCACGACGTGAGCACCCTCGACAAACCCGACAGGCTGCTAAATCCCACCCCACACTGTAGAGATCCCTAGATGTAAAAGATCTTTCTACTCCAGTAGTTTCTTCCCCAGAACCGCTAGACTTTGGAATTCCATTCCAGGTCCCTGCTTCCCCAACAGTACTGATGTGCAGCAGTTGTAACGTGAACCGACATCTTGCTGCCCAAATCCCTACATAGTACCCCAGTAGTTGTTGCCCCTGATAGTAGCCCCCTACACCAAAGTGGCAATTTGCCTTGTTTGGGGTGAAAATGTAATAAAAAAATAATATATATATATATATATATATATATATATATATATATATATATATATATATATATAGGTTATAAAAATATATAAAGGCCAAAGACCCTAGTGTTTTGATGTGATGTTTTGAATATAATAAACTAGTTATGACCAAAATTTCATATATATATATATATATATATATATATATATATATATAAGTAGATTGTAGTTTGCTTGAAGCATTGTTGAAGAAAATTATAAGGTAAAATTAAAAGCCAAGAACAATGTGAGATTTTTTTTTTATATATATAGAGTAAAATTAAATGAAAACAAAAGAAATAAATTTCTTTTTTTGTTGTTTGTTTTTTTCTTTTTCACACAAATTTTAACTCTAAACAACAGTCATTTTTTTTCTGTTGTATTCAATGGTGTTATAAATCTCAATATATTTCACACCTATTAGTCCTTTTTCAAGAGAAGACAGCGGAAGAGTGTTCAAAATTGGAAAAGCAGCCGCAGAGTTTACCACGTGATACCGCGAAATATAGAACAAAAAATGACGTTAGGAGAACGTTAAAATAAATCAGTTGGTGTTTGAAATACTTGTTGCGTTTGTGAATCAAGGGAGATGACTATTCAAGCAAGGGTTTTTTTTATTATTATTTTAATTATTGTTTTTCTTATGTTTTAAACTTATATTATAAAAGCGGAGCTCAATTCCAGTCTATTGTTTAGTGTGGGAGTATTTTTTGAAATAATTAAAGATTCGAGGATACGAAGTTGACCTACGTTTCTTGAAGAAGCAAGAATGTTGATGTGAAAATCTGGTTCTGAATTAATGCAAGTGCGAATATGTTTATAGAACGACGAAGCAGTAGTGTTTAAGTGCTCTTTAATGCGGTAATGAAGCAATCTGGTAGTGCTTCCGATGTAAGATGCACTGCATTTAGCGCATTGTAGGTCGTAAACAACGTGGTTCTTAAAGCATAAACCTGTGTGTGATATTGGGCAATTAGAGAGTGAACAAGGGGAAGGTGTATGCGATGGATGTTTTCGGTTGAGCTGTTGTCTTAAAGTAGATCCAGTGTGGATGAGTTGAATGTTGAGCCCCTCGCTGCGGATGGCTTTTCGGATTGAAGATGAGATTTTGTCACTGAGGAAGGGTAGTTTTAGAAAACAATTGTTAGAGAAGGGTCGGGTGTTGCGTTTTTTCTTTTTAAGTGAGG
>NC_136501.1:111945664-112043164 GCF_053919585.1 Euprymna scolopes
GTCGAACCAAAATCAAGTTAATTAAGTGAAACGTCAATGGCCGAATAAAACGCTGTTGGGTTTGGCTACAGTGACAATGCCGTTCCAGTGGTTATATAATAAAAACGGAAAAGGATGTCGGTATTAGTTAAGGGGTTGAACCTGAGAAGAATCAACCCGTCAAATTCCGATGCGTACAGGGTGGAACGATAAAATTGTCGCCCTAAAGGAAACAACACTACAGCTTTATTTTAAAAATTTTATTGAAAAAAAAAATCAACTCAGGTAACTTGATTATGTAGTAGAGCTGACATCTATTCAATGTAGCTGCCTCGAGCCTCAATCACCACTGCGACATGGGCCCGGAAATGGGAACATGCCTTTTCCACAAACGCCGGCGGGAGCTCATTAATAATCAGTTAAATTGCAAGGACCAAAAGCATTATAAAAAAAAATAATTAACTTTTAAAAAATTGAAATTATTTAAATTTTTTCTTCAGTTTTAAACACAGAATTTTAAGTCACAGTTTGTTAATTTTCCAAAATCTCTATTATTATATAAAAATCACTTTGTGTGTGTGAGTGAGCTTGTTCCTTCCTTATACGCACCGAAACGGCTGAGCCTATCTTTTACAAATTTTACACAAAGCTAATTTGTATGTCTGACGTGTTTTGTACCGAAATTCACCCGATTTTTAAAAATAGCTTTTCTCTCTTAATTTTTACAAGGGAATGTTTTACGTTACACGGTGTAAGGGAGATAATAAAATCTGAGCCCATCATTTCTTCTTAAAAATAAAACCCAGATGTATTATAATCAGTGGTAGAGCATTCGACTACAGATCGAATGATCTACTGTTCAAGCCCGGTTGTGCCTAACCTTTCTAATTAAACTTTTTTATTAATAATGAGTTTAATTTACGATAAAAGAAGAGGCACCATTTAAAATTACCGCAAATCATTTCTTCATTTGTATATTTCAAAACTAAACTTTAATCGGAAATGATTTTTCAAGGCATCCATCGTCAAGTCGAAACAACAAGTGACGTCATATTGTAAACAAACACAGACGGAATTTGATGAACGACATTATCATTATTATTTTTATTTTTATATTTTATTTATTTTGCGAATCAGTCCATCGGGCAACGCCGGGCGTTCAGCTAGTATTTTAATAAAATATAAAAATGTTGCTAGCTGTATAATAGCGAAATCGGCTGTCTTAAGAAAAGTTGTTGAGTCGGAAAAAATAAAATAGAGAATAGAACGAACGCATATTTTCTGTAAAAAAAAAACAAAACAAACAAACAAACAAACAAAAAAACACGCACACATGCACATCCGGAATTTGCTTAATTAGCTGGTGCAGCAAATAAGTTGTGTAATGCTAACGATTTCGCATTAACCGCTTAAAATCGTAATAAAAATGTTATCTATATATATAAGATAGTACAAAGTAGTATAACAAATTAGTCCGTGCATGATGTACGTACCCGTCACGGAACAAAAATGGCATATTCCAAAAATCACGTAAATTGATTAAGTTTTATTTTGAACTAAGAAAATTAAATTTTATGAATAAGCAAAACCAGACTTTTATTGCGTCGACAAAAAAACAAACAAAAAAAAACAAGCATTCATAAATCCACAAAATTCAAACTTATGAGATCAGTTTTGTAATGCTAACAATTTCACATTAATCGATTAAAATCGTAATAAAAATGTTTTCTATATATTATAAAAAAATGGTACTTGTACAGTTTCATTAAGACATTAAAAAATGAAAATATTGAAAAAAGTTATATTGTACGTACTCCTTATGGAATGAAGTTCTCCGATTTTTTTTTTTTTTTTACTTAATTTGATCAAGTATTTTTTTTTTACAGAGGAAAATCAAACTATAACAACATTGATCGTATCCCATCATTTTGTTTATTTCGCGCACGAGGATAAGCAGAGTCCGCCAAGGGAGATAACTCCAATCACCACTTAAAAGTTTGTTAAAATTTGACCAGATTATTTTGAAACAGGGGCAGAAAAAATACCTAGATAAATATTTAATTTTTTTTTTTCGCTTATTTTACAAGGTTTATCTGTCGTTTTTTAATTCCCCTTTTTCATTTTGTTCTGTGTTATTCACTTTTTCGTTTAAAGGCACCCCCTCCTCGACCACGGAAATAGGCAGGCTGGCCGCGATACGGTTTTTTTTCGGATAAATTCATTCCATAACGGACTGGAACAATATTACTTTTTTTTTCTCAATATTTTCAGTTTTTAATGTCTTGATTAAACTGTACAAGTACCGATGTAGGATTGAGTTTAGAGTAGGCACCGCCAAAAATGGCCGCAAAATAAAGTTGTTGTTGTTGTTGTTTTTTAAAACGAAATTACATTTATTAAAATCTATTATTTCTGTGTAACTTTTTTTTCCCAGAAAGATAAAACCCTGAATTTTATCATATAGAAAGCAGAATAATGTAAAACTTTTTCTACTAGTTTTAATTAAATTTTAAATGTTAAATTTCCCCAAAAAGTTAACAATTGACATTTTTTGTCTTGCACAAAAAACGTACATAAATATTTAAAAAAAAAAAGGTTTTTGAAATAATTAATTAATTTATTTATTGTCTAACTAAGATTTAGGATGATTTTCTAAGAGAATATGCAAAAATATTATAATACTAGCAGGGGTACCCGGCGTTGCTCGGATGTTTCGAGGTGTCTGCGGTATTGAGTAAATCAAAACAAAGGAATAAAGTACCAGAAGTGTCTTCCTGAGACTGTTCATAATGTTCTCATTGTCGACTTCTTTTTCTGGTTGCAAAAAAAACAATCAACAACTTGGTATCGACATTGTTTCACTGTTTATGAATATTGAACTAAAATACATTACTAAACATTTATTAATATCTTTTATGAAATATTGAAATTAATCTTATATCGAATATTGAAGTAAAAGACATTACTACACAATTATTAATAATATATTATTGAATTTTGAAATAATACTTACGTGTATATAATGTTATTTTCTGTTGTAATAGCATTCTATTTTTAAATAAATGACGACGTTTTTACTGTTTATGAATATTAAAAGAAAAATAAGTACTAAACATTTAATAGTAAGGAAATGGGTGCTAGTGCACTGATGATCCGCGCTATATTTTAAATCGTATTTCTAAGATTAAAGTTTTTACTTATCACTCTACGACTCTTACTTGGCACTTCTGCATGTCAGTAACATGGACCGAATGCGTGTAATTTAGTTTCAAGAACCGCCGACAGATGTCGTTTGTCAGGCAAAGAACCGGGGTCGATAACTAATGTTGTAATGGAAAAAAAAAAGAGAATTTTAATTCAACAAACAAAACTAAAAACAAAGAAATAGTTGGGAAATTATGTAAATATTCATTTTAAGAAAATGCTAATAAAAAAGAAAAGTCGATAAAAGTGAGACATAATGTATTTTATTTCAATATTCATAAACATTAACCTTGTCATTTAAAAAGCGTAAGAAAAGTTTTACGAAGTCGATAAAAGAGATTTAAAGTGAGATATTATTAATGTGTAGTAATGTATTTTATTTCAATAATCATAAACAGTGAAAAATGTCGATAAAAAGTTGTTACTATGGCAATGAAAACATGTCCTTTCAAAGAAAGAAAGAAAATAAAAGAACGTAAGGAAAGAGCAAAACGGAAGTTGTGTTTGTGAAAGTAAGTTTGGTGCGTTTCACGTAAATGTAAATCCAGGTTTTCATAAAACTCTAACCATGCGGGTTATAACGAAATCGAAGTAATGTAATTGTGAATTCAATTCCAGGTAACGGAGTGTGTTCTATTTGAATCTAATTTTAATATAATAAATGCTTTATAAATTGTGTTTATGTTTTATGCTATACAATGGCAAAGTAAGCGTGGTTCGTTTCAGCGTAAGTCCAGACCAGTTTTTAGATCAATACTAACCGGTGGTCGGTTTTAAATGTCTGCTGCGAACGTTCTGGAACGGTGTAAGTGAGTGGCGGTGGTAGGATGAATTTGGTAGAGAGAGTTTACTTTACTACCTCCATTAAATGTAACCGATTTTTATAGTGGACTCTCACCAGACAGAATATAGGGAACTCTGATCAGCAAGATACTGGACAGCTAATAAGTCTATAACATACGACAGATGTCGCGATTCAGTTTGTGAATGATACGGCTGCACCAAATGTATACAGGTGCAGTCCTATAAATGTCAAAGTCGGAGGGGAAAAATGAGTTCATTTTATTTATATAGAGAGAGAAGAGAAGAGAAGAAGAGAAGATAAGTACCTGAATTTCAAATAATTCCACTTATTCCTATATGTAACCAGTTATTTCGCGTCGATCTAGAGTCTAGATCGACACTGTTTACGTTTGCGTTTGATAAGAAGCAAACTATGGAAGACCAAACAGGCCCAAAAAAACTTATTTTTCAGTGACGAAAATTTCAATGTATTATTAAGCTGAGGCTGGCCAGTACCAGATGGGTGACCATTTGTATGAGTTTGGTTTTTAATGTGTATGTGTGTGGGGGTCAGGCTCCCAAAATGGGGGGGGGGCAATTTAAAGCAGAATAAAAAAAAATTATTTCAGCGTGTTTGGTCCACCGTAGTCGAAAGGCGGCAAGCGTTTTCAAACGGGATCGAAAAATTGATGCTATTTTTAACACAAAGGGCACAATATTTATCGAATTTTTTTTTTTTTTTGGTATCGATTCTTCAAAGCATGCCCTGTTTAATAATGGTCATGCATTATTCGGCTCGCTAAAAAAAAATTGTTAATTTATTTATCAAAGATTTTAAAATGGCTTTTTTCGTATAAATATTAAAAAAATTTTTTTTTGTTTTGCTTAACTTAAATTAATTATTTTACTTAACATATTCACTGAATTTCACACTTCAAAACTCAAAAGCGGGATAATTAAACACAATCGGAGTTCTGATATTCAGACGTCAAAATAAGGTATGCAAACAATTTTTTTTTAATCTATAATTCTGTCCCTTACAACAATACAATATGTTGTGTTCAGTTTCAGATGATTATTTTAAGCATATTTATTCCCACTTCAAAACAAGGGGGGGGGGGTTGTAAGCAAAAAAAAAAAATATATATATATAAATATCGTTTATGAAAAATAAGTACACCGTTATAAAGTTCATTCTTCTCTTAATAATCGCTGAAAATTTCGTATTGATCGGATAATTACCTGATTTTTGGTAGATTTTTAAAAAGACGGTCCGTCAAAAAGTACTGACCTGCCCCCCCCCCCAGTTTTGGCGGTGCCTAGTTTAGAGGCTATAATGACCAATGGCATAGGGGAAGTTTACTGTACTTTATTAGATACGAGGTTTTAATTCTCAGGTTTCGGTGTTGACTTTTTTTTTTTTTTTTTTGTCCTCGTGTTTCAGATCAACGTCGTTTGGATTATTTCGAAACGTATCAGGATTTATTCGTGGAAGGCGGTGCTGTTGATGTTGAGGTGTTTTCTATTCCGAGAGAAGGATTTTTCGCCGCTTTCGCCAGCAATGCCCCGGTCGAAAACAAAGAGACGATTAACCGTACCAACAGGTCTAGAACAAAAGGCAACACGCCCAGCCGAACTTCGGCAATATACAAATGGATGAACGGGAAATTCATGCTTTATCAAACTCTGCCAAGCAACGCAGCGCATTCATTTAAAAGTTTTCGAATTGGACAACAGGTGAGACATTATTTTTTGTCAAGGTCATAGCTTAACAAGGCCAAGAGACCCTCGATGATAAGAGTTAATGAAAAATGTCTGCAGAAAAGATGAGGAATCGGTAGTTATATCGAAATTTCAACAGTCACATTCCGATACAATTACCGATTCCGATTCTTTATAAATCTTTAAATATTTAACTATAAAATTGATATATTTTCATGATTGAGTAAAATACATGTTAAATGTGCAAATATTTTCTCAAACGTAAGAACACGCTTGTGGGGGGGGTTGATTTAGAGATTTTAGTTTTAGCGATAGGTTAAAATCAAATAGATCATCGTAAACAACCATTGATCTCTGAAATAACAGTAAAATTATTGAACGTTCGTGTATCAGCGTTCCTTGTGTGTAAAATCTATATTCCTTTCTACTTACAGACTTGCTCTCTTTTTATAGGCAATATGCATTTTTATAGGCAATATGCATTTTTTATAGGATGTATGCATTTTTATAGGCAATATGCATTTTTATAGGCAATATGCATTTTCATAGGCAATATGCATTATTATAGACAATATACATTTTTTATAGGCAATATGCATTTTTATAGACAATATGCATTTTTATAGGCAATATGCATTTTTATAGGCAATATGCATTTTTTATAGGCAATATACATTTTTTATAGACAATATGCATTTTTATAGGCAATATACATTTTTATAGGCAATATGCATTTTTATATGCAATATGCATTTTTATAGGCCATATGCATTTTTATAGGCAATATACATTTTTTATAGGATGTATGCACTTTTTATAGGTAATAGGCATTTTTATAGGCAATATACATTTTTTATAGGCAATATGCATTTTTTATAGACAATATGCATTTTTATAGGCAATATACATTTTTCATAGGCAATATGCATTTTTATATGCAATATGCATTTTTATAGGCAATATGCATTTTTATAGGCAATATACATTTTTTATAGAATGTATGCACTTTTTATAAGTAATATGCATTTTTATAGGCAATATGCATTTTTATAGGCAATATGCATTTTTTAGGCAATATGCATTTTTTATAGGCAATATGCATTTTTATAGGAAATATGCATTTTTCATAGGCAATATGCATTTTTACATGCAATATGCATTTTTATAGGCAATATACATTTTTCATAGGCAATATGCATTTTTATATGCAATATGCATTTTTATAGGCAATATACATTTTTCATAGGCAATATGTATTTTTATAGGCAATATGTATTTTTATAGGCAGTATGCATTTTTATGAGCAATATGCATTTTTATAGGCAATATGCATTTTTATAGGCAATATGCATTTTTATGGGCAGTATACATTTTTTTATAGACAATATGCATTTTTATAGGCGATATGCATTTTTTATAGGCAATATACATTTTTTATGGACAATATGCATTTTTATAGAAAATATACATTTTTCTATAGACAATATGCATTTTTAAAGCCAGTATGCATTTTTATGAGCAATATGCATTTTTTTATAGACAATCTGCATTTTTATATGCAATATGCATTTTATAGCCAATATGCATTTTTATAGAACACATGAATTTTTATAGACAATATGCATTTTTATAGATTATATGCATTTTTATAGGCAATATGCATTTTTATATGCCATATGCATTTTCATAGGCAATATGAATTTTTATAGGTAATATGAATTTTTATAAGCCATATGCATTTTTATAGACAATATGCATTTTTATAGGCAATATGAATTTTATAGACAATATGCATTTTTATCGGCAATATGCATTTTTATAGACAATATGCATTTTTATAGGCAATATGCATTTTTATAGGAAATATGCATTTTTATAGGCAATATGCATTTTTATAGACAATATAAATTTTTATAGGCAATATGCATTTTTAAAGGCACTATGCATTTTTATAGGCAATATGCATTTTTATAGGCAATATGCATTTTTATAGACAATATGCATTTTTATAGGCAATATGCATTTTTATAGACAATATGCATTTTTATAGGCAATATGCATTTTTATAGACAATATGCATTTTTATAGGCAATATGCATTTTTTATAGGCAATATGCCTTTTTATAGGCAATATGCATTTTCATAGGCAATATGTATTTTTATAGACAATATGCATTTTTATAGGCGATATGTATTTTTATAGACAATATGCATTTTTATAGGCAATATGCATTTCTATAGGAAATATGCATTTTTATAGACAATATGCATTTTTATAGACAATATGCATTTTTATAGATAATATGCATTTTTATAGACAATATGCATTTTTATAGACAATATGCATTTTTATAGACAATATGCATTTTTATAGACAATATGCATTTTTTATAGGCAATATGCATTTTTATAGACAATATGCATTTTTATAGGCAATATGTATTTTTATAGACAATATGCATTTTTATAGGTAATATGTATTTTTATAGGCAATTTGCATTTTTATAGGCAATATGTATTTTTATAGACAATAATAATTTTTATAGGCAATATGCATTTTTATAGGCAATATGCATTTTCATAGGCAATATGTATTTTTATAGACAATATGCATTTTTATAGGTAATATGTATTTTTATAGGCAATATGCATTTTTATAGGCAATATGTATTTTTATAGACAATATGCATTTTTATAGGCAGTATGTATTTTTATAGACAATAATCATTTTTATAGAAAATATGCATTGTTATAGGCAATATGCATTTTCATAGGCAATATGTATTTTTATAGACAATATGCATTTTTATAGGTAATATGTATTTTTATAGGCAATATGCATTTTATAGGCAATATGTATTTTTATAGGCAATATGCATTTTTATAGGCAATATGTATTTTTATAGACAATAATCATTTTTATAGACAATATGCATTTTTATAGGCAATATGCATTTTCATAGGCAATATGTATTTTTATAGACAATATGCATTTTTATAGGTAATATGTATTTTTATAGGCAATATGAATTTTTATAGGCAATATGTATTTTTATAGACAATAATCATTTTTATAGGCAATATGCATTTTTATAGGCAATATGAATTTTCATAGACAATATGCATTTTTATAGACAATATGCATTTTCATAGGCAATATGCATTTTTATAGGCAATATGCATTTTTATAGGCAATATGCATTTTTATAGGCAATATGCATTTTCATAGACAATATGCATTTTCATAGGCAATATGCATTTTCATAGGCAATATGTATTTTTATAGACAATATGCATTTTTATAGGCAATATGCATTTTTATAGGCAATATGTATTTTTATAGACAATAATCATTTTTATAGGCAATATGCATTTTTATAGGCAATATGAATTTTCATAGACAATATGCATTTTCATAGGCAATATGCATTTTCATAGGCAATATGCATTTTTATAGGCAATATGCATTTTTATAGGCAATATGCATTTTCATAGGCAATATGCATTTTTATAGGCAATAATAATTTTTATAGGCCATATGCATTTTTATAGGCAATATGAATTTTCATAGACAATATGCATTTTCATAGACAATATGCATTTTCATAGGCAATATGCATTTTTATAGGCAATATGCATTTGTATAGGCAATATGCATTTTTATAGGCAATATGCATTTTCATAGGCAATATGCATTTTTATAGGCAATAATCATTTTTATAGGCAATATGCATTTTTATAGGCAATATGCATTTTCATAGGCAATATGCATTTTTATAGGCAATAATCATTTTTATAGACAATATGCATTTTTATAGGCAATATGAATTTTCATAGACATCATGCATTTTTATAGGCAATATGCATTTTCATAGGCAATATGCATTTCCATAGACAATATGCATTTTCATAGACAATATGCATTTTTATAGGCAATATGCATTTTCATAGGCAATATGCATTTTCATAGGCAATATGCATTTTATAGGCAATATGCATTTTCATAGGCAATATGCATTTTCATAGGCAATATGCATTTTCATAGGCAATATGCATTTTTATAGGCAATATGCATATTCATAGGCAATATGCATTTTCATAGGCAATATGCATTTTTATAGACAATATGTATTTACATACGCAATATGCATTTTTATAGACAATATGCATTTTCATAGGCAATATGCATTTTTATAGACAATATGCATTTACATAGGCAATATGCATTTTCATAGGCAATATGCATTTTCATAGGCAATATGCATTTTTATAGGCAATATGCATTTTCATAGGCAATATGCATTTTTATAGACAATATGCATTTACATAGGCAATATGCATTTTTATAGGCAATATGCATTTTCATAGGCAATATGCATTTTCATAGGCAATATGCATTTTTATAGACAATATGCATTTACATACGCAATATGCATTTTCATAGGCAATATGCATTTTCATAGGCAATATGCATTTTTATAGACAATATGCATTTACATAGGCAATATGCATTTTCATAGGCAATATGCATTTTCATAGGCAATATGCATTTTTATAGGCAATATGCATTTTCATAGGCAATATGCATATTCATAGGCAATATGCATTTTCATAGGCAATATGCATTTTTATAGACAATATGCATTTACATAGGCAATATGCATTTTCATAGGCAATATGCATTTTCATAGGCAATATGCATTTTTATAGACAATATGCATTTTTATAGGCCATATGCATTTTTCTATAGACAATATGCATTTACATAGGCAATATGCATTTTTATAGACAATATGCATTTTTATAGGCCATATGCATTTTTATAGACAATATGCATTTACATAGGCAATATGCATTTTTATAGGCAATATGCATTTTCATAGGCAATATGCATTTTTATAGACAATATGCATTTTCATAGGCAATATGCATTTTTATAGGCAATATGCATTTTCATAGGCAATATGCATTTTCATAGGCAATATGCATTTTTATAGACAATATGCATTTTCATAGGCAATATGCATTTTCATAGGCAATATGCATTTTTATAGACAATATGCATTTTTATAGACAATATGCATTTTTATAGGCAATATGCATTTTTCTATAGACAATATGCATTTACATAGGCAATGTGCATTTTTATAGACAATATGCATTTTTATAGGCCATATGCATTTTTATAGACAATATGCATTTACATAGGCAATATGCATTTTTATAGACAATATGCATTTTTATAGACCATATGCATTTACATAGGCAATATGCATTTTTATAGGCAATATGCATTTTCATAGGCCATATGCATTTTTATAGACAATATGCATTTTCATAGGCAATATGCATTTTCATAGACAATATGCATTTTTATAGGCAATATGCATTTTTATAGGCAATATGCATTTTCATAGGCAATATGCATTTTCATAGGCAATATGCATTTTTATAGACACTATGCATTTTTACAGACAATATGCATTTTTATAGACAATATGCATTTTTATAGGCAATATGAATTTTTATAGGCAATATGCATTTTCATAGGCAATATGCATTTTCATAGGCAATATGCATTTTCATAGGCAATATGCATTTTTATAGACAATATGCATTTTTATAGAAAATATGCATTTTTATAGGCAATATGCATTTTTATAGGCAATATGCATTTTTATAGGCAATATGCATTTTGATAGGCAATATGAATTTTTATAAGCAATATGCATTTTTATAGGCAATATGCATTTTTATAGGCAATATGCATTTTTATAGGCAATATGTATTTTTATAGACAATATGCATTTTTATAGGCCATATGCATTTTTCTATAGACAATATGCATTTACATAGGCAATATGCATTTTTATAGACAATATGCATTTTTATAGGCCATATGCATTTTTATAGACAATATGCATTTACATAGGCAATATGCATTTTTATAGGCAATATGCATTTTTATAGGCAATATGCATTTTTATAGACAATATGCATTTACATAGGCAATATGCATTTTTATAGGCAATATGCATTTTCATAGGCAACATGCATTTTTATAGACAATATGCATTTACATAGGCAATATGCATTTTTATAGGCAATATGCATTTTCATAGGCAATATGCATTTTTATAGACAATATGCATGTTCATAGGCAATATGCATTTTTATAGGCAATATGCATTTTCATAGGCAATATGCATTTTCATAGGCAATATGCATTTTTATAGACAATATGCATTTACATAGGCAATATGCATTTTCATAGGCAATATGCATTTTCATAGGCAATATGCATTTTTATAGACAATATGCATTTTTATAGGCCATATGCATTTTTCTATAGACAATATGCATTTACATAGGCAATATGCATTTTTATAGACAATATGCATTTTTATAGGCCATATGCATTTTTATAGACAATATGCATTTACATAGGCAATATGCATTTTATAGGCAATATGCATTTTCATAGGCCATATGCATTTTTATAGACAATATGCATTTTCATAGGCAATATGCATTTTTATAGGCAATATGCATTTTTATAGGCAATATGCATTTTCATAGGCAATATGCATTTTCATAGGCAATATGCATTTTTATAGACAATATGCATTTTTATAGACAATATGCATTTTTATAGGCAATATGCATTTTTATAGGCAATATGCATTTTTAAAGGCAATATGTATTTTTATAGACAATATGAATTTTTATAGGCAATATGCATTTTTATAGACAATATGCATTTTTATAGGCAATATGAATTTTTATAGGCAATATGCATTTTCATAGGCAATATGCATTTTCATAGGCAATATGCATTTTCATAGCCAATATGCATTTTTATAGACAATATGCATTTTTATAGACAATATGCATTTTTATAGGCAATATGCATTTTTATAGGCAATATGCATTTTTATAGACAATATGCATTTTCATAGGCCATATGCATTTTTATAGACAATATGCATTTTCATAGGCAATATGCATTTTTATAGGCAATATGCATTTTTATAGGCAATATGAATTTTCATAGACAATATGCATTTTCATAGACAATATGCATTTTCATAGGCAATATGCATTTTTATAGGCAATATGCATTTGTATAGGCAATATGCATTTTTATAGGCAATATGCATTTTCATAGGCAATATGCATTTTTATAGGCAATAATCATTTTTATAGGCAATATGCATTTTTATAGGCAATATGCATTTTCATAGGCAATAGGCATTTTTATAGGCAATAATCATTTTTATAGACAATATGCATTTTTATAGGCAATATGAATTTTCATAGACATCATGCATTTTCATAGGCAATATGCATTTTCATAGGCAATATGCATTTTTATAGGCAATATGCATTTTTATAGGCAATATGCATTTTCATAGGCAATATGCATTTTCATAGACAATATGCATTTTCATAGACAATATGCATTTTTATAGGCAATATGCATTTTCATAGGCAATATGCATTTTCATAGGCAATATGCATTTTATAGGCAATATGCATTTTCATAGGCAATATGCATTTTCATAGGCAATATGCATTTTCATAGGCAATATGCATTTTTATAGGCAATATGCATATTCATAGGCAATATGCATTTTCATAGGCAATATGCATTTTTATAGACAATATGCATTTACATACGCAATATGCATTTTTATAGGCAATATGCATTTTCATAGGCAATATGCATTTTTATAGACAATATGCATTTACATAGGCAATATGCATTTTTATAGACAATATGCATTTACATACGCAATATGCATTTTCATAGGCAATATGCATTTTCATAGGCAATATGCATTTTTATAGACAATATGCATTTACATAGGCAATATGCATTTTCATAGGCAATATGCATTTTCATAGGCAATATGCATTTTTATAGGCAATATGCATTTTCATAGGCAATATGCATTTTTATAGACAATATGCATTTACATAGGCAATATGCATTTTTATAGGCAATATGCATTTTCATAGGCAATATGCATTTTCATAGGCAATATGCATTTTTATAGACAATATGCATTTACATACGCAATATGCATTTTTATAGACAATATGCATTTTCATAGGCAATATGCATTTTTATAGACAATATGCATTTACATAGGCAATATGCATTTTCATAGGCAATATACATTTTCATAGGCAATATGCATTTTTATAGGCAATATGCATTTTCATAGGCAATATGCATTTTTATAGACAATATGCATTTACATAGGCAATATGCATTTTTATAGGCAATATGCATTTTCATAGGCAATATGCATTTTCATAGGCAATATGCATTTTTATAGACAATATGCATTTACATTCGCAATATGCATTTTCATAGGCAATATGCATTGTCATAGGCAATATGCATTTTTATAGACAATATGCATTTACATAGGCAATATGCATTTTCATAGGCAATATGCATTTTCATAGGCAATATGCATTTTTATAGGCAATATGCATTTTCATAGGCAATATGCATATTCATAGGCAATATGCATTTTCATAGGCAATATGCATTTTTATAGACAATATGCATTTACATAGGCAATATGCATTTTCATAGGCAATATGCATTTTCATAGGCAATATGCATTTTCATAGGCAATATGCATTTTTATAGACAATATGCATTTTCATAGGCAATATGCATTTTTATAGACAATATGCATTTACATAGGCAATATGCATTTTTATAGACAATATGCATTTTTATAGGCCATATGCATTTTTCTATAGACAATATGCATTTACATAGGCAATATGCATTTTCATAGGCAATATGCATTTTCATAGGCAATATGCATTTTTATAGGCAATATGCATTTTCATAGGCAATATGCATTTTTATAGACAATATGCATTTACATAGGCAATATGCATTTTTATAGGCAATATGCATTTTCATAGGCAATATGCATTTTCATAGGCAATATGCATTTTTATAGACAATATGCATTTACATACGCAATATGCATTTTTATAGACAATATGCATTTTCATAGGCAATATGCATTTTTATAGACAATATGCATTTACATAGGCAATATGCATTTTCATAGGCAATATGCATTTTCATAGGCAATATGCATTTTTATAGGCAATATGCATTTTCATAGGCAATATGCATTTTTATAGACAATATGCATTTGCATAGGCAATATGCATTTTTATAGGCAATATGCATTTTCATAGGCAATATGCATTTTCATAGGCAATATGCATTTTTATAGACAATATGCATTTACATACGCAATATGCATTTTCATAGGCAATATGCATTTTCATAGGCAATATGCATTTTTATAGACAATATGCATTTACATAGGCAATATGCATTTTCATAGGCAATATGCATTTTCATAGGCAATATGCATTTTTATAGGCAATATGCATTTTCATAGGCAATATGCATATTCATAGGCAATATGCATTTTCATAGGCAATATGCATTTTTATAGACAATATGCATTTACATAGGCAATATGCATTTTCATAGGCAATATGCATTTTCATAGGCAATATGCATTTTTATAGACAATATGCATTTTTATAGGCCATATGCATTTTTCTATAGACAATATGCATTTACATAGGCAATATGCATTTTTATAGACAATATGCATTTTTATAGGCCATATGCATTTTTATAGGCAATATGCATTTTTATAGACAATATGCATTTTTATAGACAATATGCATTTTTATAGACAATATGCATTTACATAGGCAATATGCATTTTTATAGGCAATATGCATTTTCATAGGCCATATGCATTTTTATAGACAATATGCATTTACATAGGCAATATGCATTTTTATAGGCAATATGCATTTTCATAGGCAATATGCATTTTTATAGACAATATGCATTTTCATAGGCAATATGCATTTTTATAGGCAATATGCATTTTCATAGGCAATATGCATTTTCATAGGCAATATGCATTTTTATAGACAATATGCATTTTCATAGGCAATATGCATTTTCATAGGCAATATGCATTTTTATAGACAATATGCATTTTTATAGACAATATGCATTTTTATAGGCAATATGCATTTTTCTATAGACAATATGCATTTACATAGGCAATATGCATTTTTATAGACAATATGCATTTTTATAGGCCATATGCATTTTTATAGACAATATGCATTTACATAGGCAATATGCATTTTTATAGACAATATGCATTTTTATAGACCATATGCATTTACATAGGCAATATGCATTTTTATAGGCAATATGCATTTTCATAGGCCATATGCATTTTTATAGACAATATGCATTTTCATAGGCAATATGCATTTTCATAGACAATATGCATTTTTATAGGCAATATGCATTTTTATAGGCAATATGCATTTTCATAGGCAATATGCATTTTCATAGGCAATATGCATTTTTATAGACACTATGCATTTTTATAGACAATATGCATTTTTATAGACAATATGCATTTTTATAGGCAATATGAATTTTTATAGGCAATATGCATTTTCATAGGCAATATGCATTTTCATAGGCAATATGCATTTTCATAGGCAATATGCATTTTTATAGACAATATTCATTTTTATAGAAAATATGCATTTTTATAGGCAATATGCATTTTTATAGGCAATATGCATTTTTATAGGCAATATGCATTTTGATAGGCAATATGAATTTCTATAAGCAATATGCATTTTTATAGGCAATATGCATTTTTATAGGCAATATGCATTTTTATAGGCAATATGTATTTTTATAGACAATATGCATTTTTATAGGCCATATGCATTTTTCTATAGACAATATGCATTTACATAGGCAATATGCATTTTTATAGACAATATGCATTTTTATAGGCCATATGCATTTTTATAGACAATATGCATTTACATAGGCAATATGCATTTTTATAGGCAATATGCATTTTCATAGGCAATATGCATTTTTATAGACAATATGCATGTTCATAGGCAATATGCATTTTTATAGGCAATATGCATTTTCATAGGCAATATGCATTTTCATAGGCAATATGCATTTTTATAGACAATATGCATTTACATAGGCAATATGCATTTTCATAGGCAATATGCATTTTCATAGGCAATATGCATTTTTATAGACAATATGCATTTTTATAGGCCATATGCATTTTTCTATAGACAATATGCATTTACATAGGCAATATGCATTTTTATAGACAATATGCCTTTTTATAGGCCATATGCATTTTTATAGACAATATGCATTTACATAGGCAATATGCATTTTATAGGCAACATGCATTTTCATAGGCCATATGCATTTTTATAGACAATATGCATTTTCATAGGCAATATGCATTTTTATAGGCAATATGCATTTTTATAGGCAATATGCATTTTCATAGGCAATATGCATTTTCATAGGCAATATGCATTTTTATAGACAATATGCATTTTTATAGACAATATGCATTTTTATAGGCAATATGCATTTTTATAGGCAATATGCATTTTTATAGGCAATATGTATTTTTATAGACAATATGAATTTTTATAGGCAATATGCATTTTTATAGACAATATGCATTTTTATAGGCAATATGAATTTTTATAGGCAATATGCATTTTCATAGGCAATATGCATTTTCATAGGCAATATGCATTTTCATAGCCAATATGCATTTTTATAGACAATATGCATTTTTATAGACAATATGCATTTTTATAGGCAATATGCATTTTTATAGGCAATATGCATTTTTATAGGCAATATTCATTTTTATAGGTAATATGCATTTTTATAGGTAATATGCATTTTTATAGACAATATGCATTTTTATAGACAATATGGATTTTTATAGGCAATATGTATTTTTATAGACAATATGCATTTTTATAGGCAATATGCATTTTCATAGACAATATGCATTTTTATAGGCAATATGTATTTTTATAGGCAATATGCATTTTTTATAGGCAATATGCATTTTTTATAGACAATATGCATTTTCATAGACAATATGCATTTTTATAGGCAATATGTATTTTTATAGGCAATGTGTATTTTTATAGGCAATATGTATTTTCATAGACAATATGCATTTTTTATAGGCAATATGGATTTTCATAGACAATATGCATTTTCATAGGCAATATGTATTTTTATAGGCAATATGTATTTTTATAGGCAATATGTATTTTTATAGGCAATATGCATTTTTATAGGTAATATGCATTTTTATAGGTAATATGCATTTTTATAGGCAATATGAATTTTTATAGACAATATGCATTTTCATAGACAATATGCATTTTTATAGACAATATGCATTTTTATAGGCAATATGCATTTTCATAGACAATATGCATTTTTATAGACAATATGCATTTTTATAGGCAATATGTATTTTTATAGGCAATATGAATTTTTATAGGCAATATGCATTTACTGCCTTTGCAACAATCTTGATAGTCAAATGTGTAATTGAATAATCAAATGTTAACTATTCTACACTTGCTCTGATAGATTATAAACGATGCTGCACTTCCAACTAATAATTTCCGGTTTTGAAAGGATTTCAAAGCGGTGCTGTGTTAGTCTCCCAAAAATAAGGTTTCAAGCGCATATGAGGGTGTCCATTTCAATAGAGAAAAAGCAGTAAACACAAAGTGAATCCCATCTATAATTAAGAAAGAAAAATTTATAAATGCTAAGAAACCTTTCAAAAGTTATTTTTATTCCGCCTAAACAGATCAGAGGAGAAGTGAAATTGGATTTTTATGATGGTTGAATTATCATGATTCATAACCTTACAGTTTCATCTCTCTGTTGTAGGTATTTGTTGTATAACCGCTTCTTTTTGTAACAATCTATCTGTTTATCGCTGTCACGTATATATAATCATGTTTGTTGCACTTCTACAAAGATGCATGCTGCTAATGAATATATTTTGATAATCAAACACGGACACCGTTTATATAACAAAACTTTTTATTTATTTATTAGTTTTCCTCTCAGTGGTCGTCGGACGTATTGAGCAAAGGTGGTGAAAGGTGAGGTGGGGATTGACGAGCTAACGACGTAACGATCGTGCGTCTCTTTCCGTCTCTGTAGCTCTACTCTGTTCTGTTGTATCTAATTGACCGCTGACTATTTATGTGTATATATATATATATATATATATATATATATATATATATATATATATATATATATATATATACCACTCGCTTGTTATAACGTAATTCAGCTAACATCTTTTAACAATATGTGTGTACAAATTCCCCCTGGATCTCTTTGTTCCATCAGAGGTCAATATGTGTGTATAAGTTCGACTTGGATCTCTTTGTTCCAGCAGAGGTCGATATGTGTGTACAAAGTCCGACCAGGTAGTTTCTTTGTTCTCTGCTAACATTTTGTGTGTGTGCACAATTTCCAAGTTCCTTTATCCAGCATATTGACGATGCGAGACTCTCAGAAAGCAACCCCGTCAGATACAGATACATTCAGAGAATTAGTAGTTATCAATACAAATAACTCTTCTTATGATATGAAAACTGTTTTCCAGTTATAACAACTTGTAAATTCCGCTTATAACCTATTCGTGGCGCACTAGTAATCATTGCACGACACACCAATGTGCCACGGGACAATGGTTGGAAACCTTGTATCTATTCTTTTATGTTCGTGTTAAGGTGATTGACTGAGCCTCAATTCTTGCATCGATCCTTTAGTACAAAATTCATAGTAAGGATTCATATTTCTACAACTTTGGATTTTTGTTCTCTTTTGGAATAACTACTATTGTTGGAATTCAAAATATTAGACAGTTAAATGCGCGTTTCTTCATCTTTATTTACTGTTCAATTTTTTATTTTTTTATTTTATATGTGTATATGTATTGTGTGCATGTGTGTATGCGCGTACTTATATGCGTATGTATTTAAGACTGACGTGGCACCTTCTCATTGGCTATGCCTTCTCTTCCTTCCTCTTCCTTCCTCCTCCTCCCCTGTGAATGCACATCACGTTCACTACACTAATGAAGACTTAAGCATCGATCGAAAATATGTACATGCAAAAAAAATCTTTTGAATTTTTTTTGTCATAATATTTTGTATTCCTGCAATAGAAAACGAATAAAGAAAAGTTATAAACTTTTATACTTTTCGTATTCTTTTTTTACACATTTTTATTCATATATATATATATATATATATATATATATATATATATATATATATATATATATATATATATATATTGGTGTATATATATATATATATATATATACTTCGGAATAGTTTTTATTTAACAATCAGTGGTTATGTAAACGTGAGATTGTAGGTTTACAAAATATTACTGGCAGCAATATTCTATAAGTTATCCCATCTAAACAAGAATTGCTCGATATGCAAGATAGAGCGAGTAAATTGAAATTGTACATCAATGAATTTAAAAAAAACTCTCATTGAAATGAAATGAAGTGGTTGAGTTTCATATCAAAGAATTTTTATTATTCTAAGCAAGACAAAGAATGCTTTAGAAAATTAATCTCCTTAACCTATAGGGTTTCGATGTCTACCATATCATCAGACATCGAAACCCTATAGGTTAGACATCGAAACCCTATAGGTTAAGGAGATTAATTTTCTAAAGCATTCTTTGTCTCGCTTAGAATAATAAAAATTCTTTGAAACTCAACCACTACATTTCATTTCAATGAGAGTTTTTTGAAATTCATTGATTTACAATTTTAATTTTTAATATATATATATATATATATATATATATATATATATATATATATATATGTATATATATATATATTGGTGGAAATGTTCTTTATTCACTAATATTTCATTTATATATATACCAATCCTTATTCAGAAGCTCAATGTAATTACAGAGCATATAATGAATAAATGCCAAAAGTCTTTTTTTTTTTTTTATTCAATTTTCACCCCAAACAAAGCACAGTGCCACTTTGAAGCAGGAGGCTACTATTAGGGAATTAATTAGCCGGGTCATTATGAAGGGAGAAGAGTAGAAAGATGTTTGTTAACATTACACTTGAACTTCTGCATATCAATGCAGTTGGGAAAGCAGAATCCCGGAAGGGAGTTCCAAAGACCCGCAGTTCTGGGGAAGAAACTATTGGAGTAAAAGGCTTTCTTGCACCTAGGGATCTCCACTGTAAAGGGATGAGACTTAGTAGCTTGTCGGGTTTGTCGGGGGTAGTTACGTCGGGGAGGTACAAGTGTTTGCAGTTCGTCAGAGCATTCACCATTAAAGTATTTGTAGAACAGGCAGAGTGATGCAACATCTCGTCGATGGGACAGAGGTTGAAGCCTAGATGACAGTTCAGGACCTATCAGGTTGGCGACTCTTTTTTGAACCCTGTCCAGGAGCGAGAGACAAGCAGCAGATGCACCAGCCCAGATGTGACAACAGTACTCCATACATGGGCGAATGGTTGCCTTATAGAGGTATAGGATACTGGCAGGCGTAAGTAGTTTTCTAGCACGGTAGAGGGAGCCAACCTTCCTTGCAGCAGCCTTGGCAATGCTCTCAATGTATCTATTCCAGTTCATATTCCCTGTAAACGTTAGGACGAGGAGTTTAAAAGAAGTACTTTCAGGCAATGTGTTCTTGGCCATTGCTATTGGTGGTAGAGAAGGTTTCTTGTAGTTATTGAAGGAAACAAGCTTAGTCTTAGCAGCATTGAATGAGACCAACCATTTTTGTCCCCATTCCACTACGGATTGGAGGTCATCCTCTAGTGTTTCTGCCATTTTCTTGGATATGTGTTCATTTGTTTTCCCCTCATATCTGTTATAGAGAGTGGTGTCATCGGCAAATATACCCATCTCCGAAACAATATTATCAGGGAGGTCGTTTATGAATATCAGGAACAATAGAGGTCCAAGGATAGACCCCTGAGGCACTCCCGCATTTATGCCATATTGTTTGGATGTACGTCCGTCGAGGACAACTTTGATTTTTCTATTACTTAAGAAGGATTTAATTACATTATGAATTCTTCCAGTGATTCCATATGATCTAATTTTCCTTAGAAGACCATCGTGCCATACCCTGTCAAAAGCCTTAGATATATCAAGGGCCACCGCTCTACCCTCCCCTGTTTTATCCAATGAACGGTATATACGTTCAGAAACTACAGTTAAGATATCTGCTGTTGAACGGGCTATATTCTATAGTCTATATTCCAAATTTCGTGATGTTGACCATCTTACAATTTATTCCTTTAATTCAGTTGTCATTTACAATGCTTGACAGTATTTGTTTCGTAGCACAAAATCAATAGAAAATATCTGCACTGTAAACAACTGTTTTTACGATAATCGGAAATAAATAACAGCCTTATTGTTAAATATTTAGAAATTTATAAAGAATCAGAATCGATAATTGTATCAGAATCAAGGAAAAATATTGAAATCGTCACATCACTAATAGTTACAGATCCAAATATTAATTTTTCATGCAAAACAACCGCATCATAATTTCAGTACATTCTTTTTTCTTTTTTTTTTTTTTACATATCTGTTTCGTTACGCAGGAACAAATGGTTATTATTATGATATTTAATATATATATATATATATATGATTTTCAGAATGTGAGAGAATGTATATAATAAATTCCACAGCCAAACAACGTCGCAGCCCACAAGAGCCATGACAGTCAAAGAACCGGAAGTGTCTAACTGACGAGCCCAAATGAGGGCGAAACTCGAGTCTTGGACTTCCGGTTCTTTGACTGTCATGGCTCTTGTGGGCTGCGACGTTGTTTGGCTGTGGAATTTATTATATATATATATATATATATATATATATATATATATATATAATATATTATGATTAATATTTAATATATATATATAAATATATATATATATATATATTTAATATATTATGATTAATATTTAATATATATATATAAATATATATATATATATATATTTAATATATTATGATTAATATTTAATATATATATATAAATATATATATATATATATTTAATATATTATGATTAATATCTAATATATATATATATATATTATATATATATATATATATATATATATATATATATATATATATATATATATATATATATATATATATTTAATATATTATGATGTTTAGTCTTCTATGGACTTTTGTTCTTTTGTGCTGCATTACATTGTCAGGTATTTTTTTATTTAAGCAAAGAATTTCTAATTTTTATGAAGAGTATATGCACGAAAAGAGACAGTATAGACATAATAACTATACAATCATTCTTTTATACATATGACTATATCACGTTATAAGAAAAAAATATTACTCTCTTTACCAACGCTATGCTCCCCCACCCGCTTTTTTTTTTAAATTTCCAACAACTTTTTCATTATATAATCAATTCTTAAGCTTAACCATATCACTTTTGTAATATATATATATATATATATATATATATATATATATATATATATATAAAATCTTACTCTCTTTCACAACGCAATGCCTCCCTTTTTAATTTCCAACGACCTTTTCCGTTTCTGAAATGGAACAATGTCATACATTCCATTACATTCAAATATTTGTACTGGTGTTTTGTTTTCTTAATTTCATTCATCCAGAGAAGTCTCGAAATAAAGACGAAGCGTTGATGAACACATAACTTGGTTGGTTCATTATATATATATATATATATATATATATATATATATATAATTATTTTTTTACTATAATAATTAATTAATAATTAAATACCTACAGACACTAGTGTTTCATCCTTTCGGGATTCTTCAGTGCAGGGTGTCACGATTACTACCAGTCGAACGATTCGAACCCCGCGACACGAGACATCTCTGGCTCGATTAGCGGAGGCCGTATCCATTCGGCTACTATTAACCGTGTGAAATAGCGTTGAATTTTAAACATTTTAATTTAAATGTTCATTACGTCAGACAGACAGTGATCAAATCGTTATACGATGATCTACGCATAAGAGCTAAATTGACCGACTTTTAATTCAACAGAAAGTGCTCAACGATAAGAAACGTATTTCTTAAAGGGGCTGTCATAATTATTTTTTTACTATAATAATTAAATACCTACAGACACTAGTGTTTCATCCTTTCGGGATTCTTCAGTGCAGGGTGTCACGATTACTACCAGTCGAACGATTCGAACCCCGCGACACGAGACATCTCTGGCTCGATTAGCGGAGACTGTATCCATTCGGCTACCATCGGACGACTGGAAACATGCCGAGATAAGCGGAGAGTACATAAAGCGCCTAGAATTCCAAAACGGACACCCATCTGTTACTAACCAGGCTCAACGTTGCTTAACTTCGGTGATCTGACGAGAATCGATGTGTCAACGCAATTATGCCGTACACGTCAACTCAGGGGAGGTGTGCACCTCCTACCACAAAAATTTCACGCGCATCCATCCCTTCGTGGGTATTCATAGTCTGTCAAAAACTGAAGGAGCCCTTTATATATATATATATATATATATATATATATATATATATATATATAGAGAGAGAGAGAGAGAGAGAGAGAGAGAGAGAGAGATAGATAGATAGATACTTTGGACAATGTTCAAAATAGTGTTAATTCACTGCCCCTCCCCCCCCCCCGTAGCAGCAGAGGTATAGCGCAACGGTTAGAAGCTCCGACTGTCGTTTGGGCGATTGGGTTTCGATCTTGGCTTGAGGTAGTTACTTGTCTAGCCGCATTGATAAGCTGTGAAACAGCGAAACAGTACTGTATGTGGATGACTATATATATATATATATATATATATATATATATATATATATATAGTAAGTTATAAAATACATATGGCGATTAAACTACACTGAAGAGTCCTAGAGTGGATTGAAACGCGGAATATTCAGTGTAGCTTAATATTCCGTTCATGTGAGTAAATGAAGTAGGTATATATATATATATATATATATATATATATATATATATATATATATATATATATATATAATCTGTGTGTCTGTGTGTACTAAAAACCCAACGTAGCTTCGTTACTTTCTGTTAACAAATGATTACGCAATACATCAGCGATACTTACGTGTCAAGTTGCTGATCATTCTTTACTCGTTAAACTGTGACATGTTCTAATGTTGGTAATATGGGTAAGTTCAATAGAGCGACGGAGCGGATCAAATTACGTAACGTTTTCCGATCAGGTGGGCGACCTGCAATCGGATACTGTGACAGATCATCGCTAGTAAATTCAATCATTCATCCGACAAACCAACACTGTCCTTGTGGCCTTCTCTTAATCTTACGCCCAGCCCCCCACAAAAAAAGAAAACAGATACGTCACCTGATGCATAATTTGAACCACAATTCTCAAAATAAAAACATTGCATAAAAACAAAAAAATAAATGATTTTTAATGAAAGATTTCGAAGCTCCCGTTTCACTATATATATATATATATATATATATATATATATACACACACATCTCTCTCTCTCTCTCTATATATATATATATATATATATATATATATATATATATATATTATATACATATATTTATATATGTTATTATTTTGAAAGTCATTCTTAATATGGGGAGGGGAGGGTGTTTCGTAAGCATTCTATGCTTCCACCTAATAATTAAAAAAAAAATATTGTTAAACTTGAATTTAACATGATAAAAAAAAACTATTTAAAAATAGCGCGGTACCAAAAATACATAAGCACACACACACACACACACACACACACACACACACACACACACACATATATATATATTTATAAAACACACACACACACATCTATATATATAAAAGCCAAACGTCTGTGTGTATGTATGTATGTTTGTTTGTAACGCTAAAACTTTTGAAAGACGGAACCAAACTTGACAAATTTGGTATCATATCGAAGCCCCATCACCCGGATGACAAATATCGAAATTTCACGTAAAACAGACCACTAGAAGTTGGTCAACTGATCAGTTATCTTCGAGGGGGGCCCCCAAAAAAACCTGTCATTATCTATATATATAAAAGAAAAATGCTTGTTTGTAACGCTAAAACTTGAGATGAAAGATTCCTCTCCCCTAAGAATAAAACATATGTCCAATATCTGCTTTTGTTTTTTCATTGTTTATACGGTCCCGAGCAACGCCGGGTAGCCCTGCTAATCTATATATATAAAAGCCAAACGTCTGTGTGTATGTATGTATGTTTGTTTGTAACGCTAAAACTTTTGAAAGACGGAACCAAACTTGACAAATTTGGTATCATATCGAAGCCCCATCACCCGGATGACAAATATCGAAATTTCACGTCAAACGGACCACTAGAAGTTGGTCAACTGATCAGTTATCTTCGAGGGGGCCCCCAAAAAACCTGTCATTATCTATATATATAAACTAGCAGGGCTACCCGGCGTTGCTCGGGACCGTATAAACAATGAAAAAACAAAAGCAAATATTGAACATATGTTTTATTCTTAGGGGAGAGGAATCTTTCATCTCAAGTTTTAGCGTTACAAACAAACATTTGTCTTTTATATATATAGATAATGACAGGTTTTTTGGGGGCCCCCTCGAAGATAACTGATCAGTTGACCAACTTCTAGTGGTCCGTTTGACGTGAAATTTCGATATTTGTCATCCGGGTGATGGGGCTTCGATATGATACCAAATTTGTCAAGTTTGGTTCCGTCTTTCAAAAGTTTTAGCGTTACAAACAAACATACATACACACAGACGTTTGGCTTTTATATATATAGACTAGCAGGGCTACCCGGCGTTGCTCGGGACCGTATAAACAATGAAAAAACAAAAGCAGATATTGAATATATGTTTTATTCTTAGGGGAGAGGAATCTTTCATCTCTATGTATTATTTGTTTTATCTACCCTAGGACTGGTATTGTTCATGTTTTATCCCTAGCGTAGGTAATTTACAGCATGTATATGAAATTGTTTTACCTTAGGGAGAAGAGAACAGGTAATATACAACATAATGTGTCTATATTACATCCCTGGCAACGCCTAGAAACCAGCTAGAACATGTATTTCAGTCAATCTTTATTACATCCTGGGCTATGCCGGGAAACCAGCTAATCTCTATTTAGTGACTTGACCACCAAAATACCTCCCTAAGTGTGTCCTTTCTTTTGAACTTATTAGATATAGGTATCTAGAAATGTGTATGAAATTTTGTTGAATGCATTGTTCACTATGATTTTCTTATTGTTCTACACAATATCAACTGTAGCGAAATAAAACAGTAAACTTAGTGTAGTGTTAGAATAAAGAGCAAAGGAAAAAATTAGAATCATATTCTGTAATTGCAAATCTAAATTTGCTAGCGTGTACCAGTATTTGCCAGGTTGTGGAAATTTGGAATTTATAACATATGTAGTGGCCTTTTCTTAGATACCTATTGCTAAAAATTATACTTTCATTTTGTTAGAAACATCTCTCTCCGGATGCCCTGCATCATCCAAAATAAAAACAAATATTTTTATAATTGTTTCAGTACATTGCTACACAATGTGAAATTTGTTGACGTTTGTAAAAAAAAAAATCATGAATGTGCTTATATTCCAAAAAAGAAAATATCAGTGCTCAGTATTGAAAATGTTTGAGATTCAAAAGTCTGTAACATTTCTACTAACTTCATAAGATGTCATGTGAGAAACTGAATTGAATATCAAGACATTATCTGAAGCGTTTTTATTTTGGTGTAACATATGTGTTTACAGTGAACCTTAACTTTTAATAAACAGCTTGGTATGCAATGACATAGGCTAAGAATCTTAGACAAAATATATATAAATTGGAAAAATGTGTGAACAAATGAAAAAAAAAATGATCTGCTCCACTTGATGACATCAAGCACAGTAATATTTTAGCGAAGAAAATATGAAATTGATGTTCAGTGATTAGTTTGGATGAATGAGAAAATGTAATTGTTTGATGCATAAAAAATAACTCATTTGCTGTATTTGATATTAAGCAGCAAAATATAGTGATTTGAATATTTAGGAAAACATCAAACCAGATTATGTAAAAAAAAAAAAAAAAAAAAAAAAAAAAAAAGAAAAAGATGAAATTAGAAAATATATATTTTCTGTTTATGAGTTTTGCCAATCAAAATTTTGTGGCAGAAATTGGGTGATTACCATGTAATTTTATTTTTGTTAAAATTCTTAAATTATTTGAATGTTTATTATAATTTCTAATTAGTGACTTGTTATCATCAAAATCCGCCCCAAAGAGTGTCCTTTCTTTTATTAGGTATCAGAATAGGTATTTCTATCTATATTAGCACTTATCAAGGCTAATAGGCAACTCGAGGATGAGAGTTCAAACGCGCACAGTAGTCAAATTTGGGAAAGAGGATGGAACAACTTTCTCTTCTGCCTCTCTCTCACCCTGTTTCTCTTCTCTCTATATTAGCACTTATCAAGTCCATTGAAAACAAATCGTTGGTCAAAGAAATATAATGAAAATTCTCAGAGTGAAAAAAAAAATGGGATTTTTACAAATCTGGTTTCCAAGTAATAGGAAACATGTACAGCTTCATTTTAACGACAAAATGTAAACTGTACTAATTGTAATGAGAATGTTGAAGGAAATTGGCAAAAAATTGTTAGTCAAATGTTGATCAAATATTATAAGTTTGTGTGATATGCATGAAACGTTTAGAATATGATCTGCTCTCATGCTGAAAGCAAGTAGAGAAACATTGTGAAAAAATGATGTAAAGCTAAGCTAAGCAAACGACCAGTGAATGGAAATGTTTATTATAATGTATCAAGATGAACATATTATCATGAAAAAGCAAATCGAAATAGTGATAGTTATTTGGTGCTTATACGAAACAGGTATCAAGTATTGTCACCAGTGATTTTATTGATGTTAACAGTGCATGTCACTAAAAAATAATGATGGTAGCGAAATTAAGTTTTGTTAATTCTACCCAATATAAAATATATACGCAAAACAAAGTAAACAAAGTTACGGGTTAGTTAATGATAAGTTTAGGTTCGAGAAATAAGCAAAGGAAAAGAAAAAAAAAAGTACATGTGTTTATATTGTGTAAAATGTTAGTCTGTAAATATTTCAAACTATCAACACTGGTATGTGTAAATCCTAGATACCTATTGTCATAAAGTACCACTTCTTGTTTGATATATCACTCTACATGTTCCCTGCAGCATCCCAGAGAGGTAAATGAGTGTCCACAAAATGAAATAAAACATAGTACTGGAAATAAAATAAAATAAGAATATGTCTGAAAAGAAATAAATGCTGTTTACTATATAAAAAGTTGTTTTCAAGTGTCAAATGGAATTGAATCTTATACAATGTTGGTGGATTATGAAATTGCATGAATGAAATAACATTGGAGAAATAAGAAAAAAGTTTATATATACAATATTTACAAATGTAAGATAAAAGGTGAAGAAGGGCCAAATCCGAGATCTATAAATCGTAAATTTTCAAAGTGAAAACAGTTATTTTTTTTTTTTTTTAGATCTGCTTTCCAAGTAATAGTAACCATGTACAGCTTCATTTTAAATGAAAACTGTACTAATGATAATGTTCATGGTGAAAGGAAATTGGAAAAAAATTAAAAATGTCAGAGGTAAAATGTTTGTGTGGTATGCATGAAACACGTGTAGAAAATGATCTCATGCTGAAAGTAAGAGAAACATAGCTAAAAAATTATGTAAACGCAATAGTAAAATCCTCATTTTTAGGAACATAGTGTGGGGTATGTTGTTTGTTTCAATTGAGAAAGGAAAGTTTAATTTTTAGAATTGGATGTTATAGATCACAAGTTTTATTACAATAAACATTGTGTTCTCTAATTATCAACCAAGTATATTTATTGATAAAAAAAGAAAAGTAATGGACATGTTTATTATAATTTATCAATATTAAATTGTTATCATGAAAAACCAATGGAAAGCGTGTTGGTTATTTCGTGTTCATAAGAAAAAACATCATGGGTTGTCACCAGTGATTTTATGTATGCTAACATTTCGCTGCAAATGTGGTAGCTAAATGTCTTTTTGGTTATTCTACACAAAATAAAATATATACACAAAACAAAGTAAAAGAAATGTCAGGGTTAGTTAATGATAAGCTTAGTACCAAGAAATAAGCACAGAATAAGGAAAAGAAAGATACATTTGTTGATATTGTGTCGATTGTTGAATTTGTTGGTTCATTTTGTTTTATGACATATCAACACTATATCATGCCCAATCTAGTGACATTTTTTTTTCCTAGAATATATTTGTTTATTTAATGTTGGTTTCTATTTAACTCATAATTGGGACCCTAACAGGTACTACTACTCCAGATCAGAGTGGACCTGGTAGCAATAGCAATTAAATGGTGGCTTCACACTTCACAAAGCCCCATGTTTGGATACAGTTTATGGTCATATCCAGGACCTGGTGAATTTGTAAATAATTGAAACGATCAACACTGGCGAGTTAGAATTCTACATACCTATTGTTATAAAGTACCAATTTATGTTTTACATATCACTCCACAACGTTGCTGCAGAATCCAGACAGTTGAAAGAGTCTCAAGAAACTGAAAAGCTATTTAGTACTCTTAAATAAAATAACATGCATAAAGAAATCCTAATATAAGACAATAGATGAAAAAGCAATAAAAATTTTGTGTGGAATCAAGTGAAAACAGTTTCTTTGTCAAAGAAATTGCATGAAGATTCTCAGAGACTTTTCCTTCCTCGTTCCCTTCCCTTTTGGTGGAAGGAAACTTTCACAGTGGCTCAGAAGGTGGGCTGAGCACACTTCCTACAAAGGTGGGATGGGTAAATTTCTTTTTAATTTGGTTGCCTGGAGGACAGGCTTAGGCCCCCCCCCCCCCAAAAAAAAAGGTTGGAGCCAGGGAACTTCTCCTCCCAGAAGGGGGAGGGGGGCCCGGGAAGGCTTCTCTTCCCATATTTTTTGTTTTGTGTAAGGTTGATCTCTTTCCAAAGGGAGTAAGAGGATATCCCTCTCTTAGGAGGAGACCGAAGGCTCCCTGGGCCTCCCATCCTCCTTCTGAGAGAAGTTCCCCGGCTTCCACATTCATTGCTCAGCCCGCCGTCCAGGCAATCAGAGTCTGATTGTCTGCCGTATATAAAAAGGCGATTTTAGCTTGTCAGGCGGTATGCTCTGCGTAGACCATTTTTCTTCCACCTGTTGACCTTCCCTCCCTGTCATACAATACGCTTAAACAGGATATTTTAATTTATGCAGATTCCATATAGACTTTTAGTTTCCCAGGGTGTATACCCTCCGTTGACCATTTATGTTTAAGAGTTTTCCTTGCCCCTTCTCTGCCCCAGAATGGGAAGGGAGCTCTTTCCCACTGTATGGGGGGGGGCGGCTTTCTTTTATGGTTATGTGGGGAGCCTTACCTTTACCCCCCTTAAGGTGGTAGGTCTTTTTTGTAAAATTGTTAGTCAAATGTTGATCAAATATTATAAGTTTTTGTGATATGCATGAAACATGTGCAGAATATGATCTGCTCTCATGCTGAAAGCAAGTAGAGAAACATTGTGAAAAAATGATGTAAACCTAAGCTAAGCAAACGACCAGTCAATGGAAATGTTTATTATAATGTATCAACAATAACACATTATCATAGTTATTTGGTGCTTATACGAAACAGGTATCAGGGATTGTCACCATTGATTTTATTTATGTTAACAGTGCATGTCACTACAAATAATGATGGTAGCGAAATTAAGATTTGTTTATTCTACCTAATATAAAGTATATACACAAAACAAAGTAAACATCTGCTGAATTTGATATTAAGCAGCAAAATATTTCAAAACATAAAAATGTGAAACATAACATGAATACTCTCCATTGTCACTTGAAAACATTGGTCTTGGTAGGCAGTTTATTAGATGCTCAAATAGTGGTCTTGGTATGGTGTGCTTAATATTATTGTATGCAAAATTTAAAAACACAAAAGAGGGTACAATCAATATTGAAAAAGTAACATCTGTCACAGAAAATAGTAATTTATAAATATCAAAAGGAATATTATTCTGTACTTAAAATGTTAAACTTACTGTTAACAATAATTTAAAATGGTGATCAGGATGAGTCCAACAACTTAGTCCTTGAGCTTTCTTATTGGTCATAGTAAAAAGAAATTGTAGTCTTTCAAGTTTGTTGGTCGCATTGGGATTCTTGGAATGTATCAACAGATTCCTGCATATGAATCTTTGTTAATTTCACACAATACAAAATATATATACAAAACAAAGTAAAGCATAGTATAGGGTTAGTTGTGTCCTCTAATTATCAACCAACTATTGCTAAAAAGAGAAAAGCACTGGAAATGTTTCTTATAATGTATCAATATTGAATTGTTCTCATGAAACACAAATCGAAATAGTGATAGTTATTTGGCGCTTATAAGAAACAGGTATCAGGGATTTTGGTGTATCAGATGTTTTTACAGTGAACTTAACTTTCAAGAAACAAATTGGTATGCAATGACATAGGCTAAGAATCTTAGACAAAATATATTCAAATGAAAAAAAATGTTGAACACTTATAACTTTGTATGGACTCTCAAAAACATTTGTAAAAAATGTGTAAACAAATGTAAAAAAAAATGATCCGCTCTACTTGATGACATCAAGCATAGTAATATTTTAGTGAAGAAAATATGAAATTGATGTTCAGTGATTAGTTTGGATGAATGAGAAAATGTAATTGTTTGATGCATAAAAATAACTCATTTGCTGTATTTAATATTAAGCAGCAAAATATAGTGATTTGAATATTTAGGAAAACATCAAACCAGATTATGTAAAAAAAAAAAGATGAAATTAGAAAATATATATTTTATGCTTATGAGTTTTGCCAAATAAAATTTTGTGGCAGAAATTGGGTGATTACCAAGTAATTTTATTTTGGTAAAATTCTTAAATTATTTCAATGTTTATTATAATTTCTAATTAGTGACTTGTTATCATCAAAATCCGCCCCAAAGAGTGTCCTTTCTTTTATTAGGTATCAGAATAGGTATCCAGATTTCTACTTCTATACAAATGTGATATTGTAGTACAGTAAATGTCAAATTGTTTTTCAAGTATTAGTTTGTAACGTTTGTACTGACTTCATCAGATGTCATGTAAGGAACTGAATTCTATTTAAGACTTTATCTGAAGTGTTTTTATTTTGGTAGATCATGTGTGATTACACTGTAGTAATTGCGCTGATAGCATGTTAACTACAAATGACAAAAGTGAAATCAATTTCTGATTCAGCTACACAATATAAACTAAAGGAAATCAAATTTGCAAAATAAAAGAAAAATGTAGTTATGGGTTAGTTTGGAGTTAGAATAAAAAGCCAACAAAACAGTTAGTTTATATTGTGTAGACTGTTTAATTAACTTTTTTCATTTCTGATAGTATTGAGAGTGGTCAATGAAAACCTTAATTTCTGACAAAATACTGTAATTTTCTTGGATACCCATTCATAAAAAGTACCTTTTTTGTGAAAAAAAAAACACTCCCCAGATCACCTTCACCACCTAAAACACAAAAACAAAAATATCTTTATTCTTCAAATATTGTGGTTGACTGGAGGGCGGGCTGAGCACTCCCAAAAAGGTAGGAGCCGGGGAACTTCTCCTCCCAGAAAGGGGGCCCGGGAAGGCTTCCCTGTCCCCATATTTTTTTTTTTTTTGTGTAAGGTTGATCTCTTTCCGAATGGAGTAAGCGGAACCGACAGGGGGGGGGGGTCAATCAACCATACAAAAGGATATCTATCTCTTAGTTGAAAGAGGGAAGGTCTCCCTGTCCTCCCATACCCCTTCTGAGAGAAGTTTCCCCAGCTCTCAGCTTTGGGGGGGGGGGTAGGAGGGCTTAGCCCGCCCTCAAGGCAAATAGTCTGACTGTCTGCCTTATATAAAAAGGCGATTTTAGCTGGTCAGGTGGTATGACCTGCATTGACTATTTTTCCTCCACCTATTGACCTTCCTTAATATTTATTTTTAATAATAAACACATTTTATTTTAATATTAATATTTATTTGTAATAATAAACACATAATATTATTTTAAATATTAATATTTATTTTTAATAATAAACACATATTATTTTAAATATTAATATTTATTTATAATAATAAACACATTTTATTCTACTTTAAATATTAATATTTATTTTTAATAATAAACACATTTTTATTTTAATATTAATATTTATTTTTAATAATGAACACATTTTATTATTTTAAATATTATTATTTATTTTTAATAATAAACACATTTTATGTTATTTTTAATATTAATACTTATTGTTAATAATAAACACCTTTTATTATTGTAAATGTTAATATTTATTTTTAATAATAAACACTTATTTTATTTTAAATATTAATATTAATTTTTAATAATAAACACATGTTATTTTATTTTAAATATTAATATTTACTTTTAATAAAAAACACATGTTATTATTTTAAATATTAATATTTATTGTTAATAATAAGCACATTTTATAATTTTAAATAGTAATATTTATATTCATTAATAAACACATTTTATTTTATATTAAATATTAATATTTATTGTTATTAATGAACACATATTTTAAATATTAATAATTATTTTTAATACTAACTCATTTTATTATTGTAAATGTTAATATTTATTTTTAATAATTATTGTTATTTAATAATAATATCTTCTTTTTTTTTACTGTTTATGTCTAACTTTTATCGACTTTTTCTTTTTTAATAGCATATTCTTTAAATGAATAGAAAAATAATTTCCCAACTTTTAGACCCCGGTTATTTGGCTGATAGTCGATAAAAGTGATTAAAAGAGAGATAATATTAATAAATGTGCAGTAATGTATTTTATTTAAATATTCATGAACATTAACGTTGTCATATAAAAAGAAAATGCTAATAAGAAGTGTTTTTAATCAATGTAACATATTTATTCAACTCTGTCATATATTTGTTTGATGACAACTTTTTCGAATCTGTGTACAGTAAAAACGATATACTTACATAGGATTTTGAAAGCATTTAAACTGTCGAAGAGTTTTATTATAAATAAAAGAGTTTAGTTTGTTGAACTTAATGGACTTTTTTGTTGTATTTATTAACTGTTTATTCTTTTTATCAGACAAAAATAGAATTTTTATATTGACATATTATGGACTGTGTTTCGAACATCGAAATTTTAAAATTAGTTTTATTTAAAAAAAAAAAAAAAGACTCGCCATTAGTGGACGGTCAAAAGACAAATATATAACAAATAAATGTTAGCAAAGGCAAGATAAGTTACTTTTCTATCCAACTGGATATATTTTTTGTGTTTTTATTCAATGTAACATATTTATTCAGCTCGAAAAACATACAGTGTTTACCGATGTATTCGAAAAATGTACATGGGGGGGGGGGGTTCGTGAATTTAAAAAAAAAAACGATAGTCTAAAATATTATTTTCGATTTATTGGAAAGATCATAAAATTTCACATTGACCCTGAAAATATCGTAAAAATAGAATCAATAGAAAAATTTTGATAGATTTTAAAATTTAAAAAATTGTAAAATATTGAGTTCGGAAAATTCATTACTGTTTAAAAAAAAAAATTTTTGGGTTTGTATTACTGTACACGTAGATTCAAAAAAGTTGTCAAAAGACAAATATATAACAAATAAATGTTATCAAAGGCAAGATAAGTTACTTTTCTATCCAACTGGATATATTTTTTGTGTTTTTATTCAATGTAACATATTTATTTAGCTCGAAAAACATACAGTGTTTAGCGATGTATTCGAAAAATGTACATGGGGGGGGTTCGTGAATTTAAAAAAAAAAACGATAGTCTACAATATTATTTTCGATTTATTGGAAAGAACATAAAATTTCACATTGACCCTGAAAATATCGTAAAAATAGAATCAATAGAAAAATTTTGATAGATTTTAAAATTTAAAAAATTGTAAAATATTGAGTTCGGAAAATTCATTACTGTTTAAAAAAAAAAATATTTGGGTTTGTATTATTACTGTACACGTAGATTCAAAAAAGTTGTCAAAAGACAAATATATAACAAATAAATGTTATCAAAGGCAAGATAAGTTACTTTTCTATCCAACTGGATATATTTTTTGTGTTTTTATTCAATGTAACATTTATTCAGCTCGAAAAACATACAGTGTTTAGCGATGTATTCGAAAAATGTACATGGGGGGGGGGTTCGTGAATTTAAAAAAAAAACGATAGTCTAAAATATTATTTTCGATTTATTGGAAAGAACATAAAATTTCACATTGACCCTGAAAATATCGTAAAAATAGAATCAATAGAAAAATTTTGATAGATTTTAAAATTTAAAAAATTGTAAAATATTGAGTTCGGAAAATTCATTACTGTTTAAAAAAATATATATTTGGGTTTGTATTACTGTACACGTAGATTCAAAAAAGTTGTCAAAAGACAAATATATAACAAATAAATGTTATCAAAGGCAAGATAAGTTACTTTTCTATCCAACTGGATATATTTTTTGTGTTTTTATTCAATGTAACATATTTATTTAGCTCGAAAAACATACAGTGTTTAGCGATGTATTCGAAAAATGTACATGGGGGGGGGGGGGTTCGTGAATTTAAAAAAAAAAACGATAGTCTAAAATATTATTTTCGATTTATTGGAAAGAACATAAAATTTCACATTGACCCTGAAAATATCGTAAAAATAGAATCAATAGAAAAATTTTGATAGATTTTAAAATTTAAAAAATTGTAAAATATTGAGTTCGGAAAATTCATTACTGTTTAAAAAAAAAATATTTGGGGTTGTATTACTGTACACGTAGATTCAAAAAAGTTGTCAAAAGACAAATATATAACAAATAAATGTTATCAAAGGCAACTGGATATATTTTTTGTGTTTTTATTCAATGTAACATATTTATTCAGCTCGAAAAACATACAGTGTTTACCGATGTATTCGAAAAATGTACATGGGGGGGGGGGGTTCGTGAATAAAAAAAAAAAAACGATAGTCTAAAATATTATTTTCGATTTATTGGAAAGAACATAAAATTTCACATTGACCCTGAAAATATCGTAAAAATAGAATCAATAGAAAAATTTTGATAGATTTTAAAATTTTAAAAATTGTAAAATATTGAGTTCGGAAAATTCATTACTGTTTAAAAAAAAAATATTTGGGGTTGTATTACTGTACACGTAGATTCAAAAAAGTTGTCAAAAGACAAATATATAACAAATAAATGTTATCAAAGGCAACTGGATATATTTTTTGTGTTTTTATTCAATGTAACATATTTATTCAGCTCGAAAATCATACAGTGTTTACCGATGTATTCGAAAAATGCCACCCGTTGTTTACAAAGCCATTTGCCGGAAGTGACGGTTTTTTTTTTATATAAGTTTTATTCAAACAGGCTTTATTTGAACTTAATGGACTTTTTTTTGTATTTAATAACTGTTTTATTCTTTATGGACTCTTTTTCGAACATCGAAATTGTAAAATTAGTTTTATTTAAAAAAAAAAAAAAGACGGTGTTGTTTTTTTAATTGAATTCTACACTTTTTCAACAAACTGTTACAGACATAATGGACTGTTTGTCAAACATCGAAATTTTAAAAATAAAGTTTTTAGTTTTATTTAAAAAAAAAAAAAAGAAGACGGTGTTGTTTTTTTAATTGAATTCTACACTTTTTCAACAAACTGTTACAGACATAATGGACTACCCCCAACAAAAAACTGCGAATAAAATATATAAAACTCGTAATTTCTGTTTTTAAAGTGGGTTGTTTATTTTCCTTATGAAATATACTTCCAAAATAAACTATTACAGTCGTTTAAAACATAATAGAAGTATTTTTTTTTTTTTTTTTATATCTGCTTTCCAAGTAATAGTAACCATGTACAGCTTCATTTTAAATGAAAACTGTACTAATGATAATGTTCATGGTGAAAGGAAATTGGAAAAAAATTAAAAATGTCAGAGGTAAAATGTTTGTGTGGTATGCATGAAACACGTGTAGAAAATGATCTCATGCTGAAAGTAAGAGAAACATAGCTAAAAAATTATGTAAACGCAATAGTAAAATCCTCATTTTTAGGAACATAGTGTGGGGTATGTTGTTTGTTTCAATTGAGAAAGGAAAGTTTAATTTTTAGAATTGGATGTTATAGATCACAAGTTTTATTACAATAAACATTGTGTTCTCTAATTATCAACCAAGTATATTTATTGATAAAAAAAGAAAAGTAATGGACATGTTTATTATAATTTATCAATATTAAATTGTTATCATGAAAAACCAATGGAAAGCGTGTTGGTTATTTCGTGTTCATAAGAAAAAACATCATGGGTTGTCACCAGTGATTTTATGTATGCTAACATTTCGCTGCAAATGTGGTAGCTAAATGTCTTTTTGGTTATTCTACACAAAATAAAATATATACACAAAACAAAGTAAAAGAAATGTCAGGGTTAGTTAATGATAAGCTTAGTACCAAGAAATAAGCACAGAATAAGGAAAAGAAAGATACATTTGTTGATATTGTGTCGATTGTTGAATTTGTTGGTTCATTTTGTTTTATGACATATCAACACTATATCATGCCCAATCTAGTGACATTTTTTTTTCCTAGAATATATTTGTTTATTTAATGTTGGTTTCTATTTAACTCATAATTGGGACCCTAACAGGTACTACTACTCCAGATCAGAGTGGACCTGGTAGCAATAGCAATTAAATGGTGGCTTCACACTTCACAAAGCCCCATGTTTGGATACAGTTTATGGTCATATCCAGGACCTGGTGAATTTGTAAATAATTGAAACGATCAACACTGGCGAGTTAGAATTCTACATACCTATTGTTATAAAGTACCAATTTATGTTTTACATATCACTCCACAACGTTGCTGCAGAATCCAGACAGTTGAAAGAGTCTCAAGAAACTGAAAAGCTATTTAGTACTCTTAAATAAAATAACATGCATAAAGAAATCCTAATATAAGACAATAGATGAAAAAGCAATAAAAATTTTGTGTGGAATCAAGTGAAAACAGTTTCTTTGTCAAAGAAATTGCATGAAGATTCTCAGAGACTTTTCCTTCCTCGTTCCCTTCCCTTTTGGTGGAAGGAAACTTTCACAGTGGCTCAGAAGGTGGGCTGAGCACACTTCCTACAAAGGTGGGATGGGTAAATTTCTTTTTAATTTGGTTGCCTGGAGGACAGGCTTAGGCCCCCCCCCCCCAAAAAAAAGGTTGGAGCCAGGGAACTTCTCCTCCCAGAAGGGGGAGGGGGGCCCGGGAAGGCTTCTCTTCCCATATTTTTTGTTTTGTGTAAGGTTGATCTCTTTCCAAAGGGAGTAAGAGGATATCCCTCTCTTAGGAGGAGACCGAAGGCTCCCTGGGCCTCCCATCCTCCTTCTGAGAGAAGTTCCCCGGCTTCCACATTCATTGCTCAGCCCGCCGTCCAGGCAATCAGAGTCTGATTGTCTGCCGTATATAAAAAGGCGATTTTAGCTTGTCAGGCGGTATGCTCTGCGTAGACCATTTTTCTTCCACCTGTTGACCTTCCCTCCCTGTCATACAATACGCTTAAACAGGATATTTTAATTTATGCAGATTCCATATAGACTTTTAGTTTCCCAGGGTGTATACCCTCCGTTGACCATTTATGTTTAAGAGTTTTCCTTGCCCCTTCTCTGCCCCAGAATGGGAAGGGAGCTCTTTCCCACTGTATGGGGGGGGGGCGGCTTTCTTTTATGGTTATGTGGGGAGCCTTACCTTTACCCCCCTTAAGGTGGTAGGTCTTTTTTGTAAAATTGTTAGTCAAATGTTGATCAAATATTATAAGTTTTTGTGATATGCATGAAACATGTGCAGAATATGATCTGCTCTCATGCTGAAAGCAAGTAGAGAAACATTGTGAAAAAATGATGTAAACCTAAGCTAAGCAAACGACCAGTCAATGGAAATGTTTATTATAATGTATCAACAATAACACATTATCATAGTTATTTGGTGCTTATACGAAACAGGTATCAGGGATTGTCACCATTGATTTTATTTATGTTAACAGTGCATGTCACTACAAATAATGATGGTAGCGAAATTAAGATTTGTTTATTCTACCTAATATAAAGTATATACACAAAACAAAGTAAACATCTGCTGAATTTGATATTAAGCAGCAAAATATTTCAAAACATAAAAATGTGAAACATAACATGAATACTCTCCATTGTCACTTGAAAACATTGGTCTTGGTAGGCAGTTTATTAGATGCTCAAATAGTGGTCTTGGTATGGTGTGCTTAATATTATTGTATGCAAAATTTAAAAACACAAAAGAGGGTACAATCAATATTGAAAAAGTAACATCTGTCACAGAAAATAGTAATTTATAAATATCAAAAGGAATATTATTCTGTACTTAAAATGTTAAACTTACTGTTAACAATAATTTAAAATGGTGATCAGGATGAGTCCAACAACTTAGTCCTTGAGCTTTCTTATTGGTCATAGTAAAAAGAAATTGTAGTCTTTCAAGTTTGTTGGTCGCATTGGGATTCTTGGAATGTATCAACAGATTCCTGCATATGAATCTTTGTTAATTTCACACAATACAAAATATATATACAAAACAAAGTAAAGCATAGTATAGGGTTAGTTGTGTCCTCTAATTATCAACCAACTATTGCTAAAAAGAGAAAAGCACTGGAAATGTTTCTTATAATGTATCAATATTGAATTGTTCTCATGAAACACAAATCGAAATAGTGATAGTTATTTGGCGCTTATAAGAAACAGGTATCAGGGATTTTGGTGTATCAGATGTTTTTACAGTGAACTTAACTTTCAAGAAACAAATTGGTATGCAATGACATAGGCTAAGAATCTTAGACAAAATATATTCAAATGAAAAAAAATGTTGAACACTTATAACTTTGTATGGACTCTCAAAAACATTTGTAAAAAATGTGTAAACAAATGTAAAAAAAAATGATCCGCTCTACTTGATGACATCAAGCATAGTAATATTTTAGTGAAGAAAATATGAAATTGATGTTCAGTGATTAGTTTGGATGAATGAGAAAATGTAATTGTTTGATGCATAAAAATAACTCATTTGCTGTATTTAATATTAAGCAGCAAAATATAGTGATTTGAATATTTAGGAAAACATCAAACCAGATTATGTAAAAAAAAAAAGATGAAATTAGAAAATATATATTTTATGCTTATGAGTTTTGCCAAATAAAATTTTGTGGCAGAAATTGGGTGATTACCAAGTAATTTTATTTTGGTAAAATTCTTAAATTATTTCAATGTTTATTATAATTTCTAATTAGTGACTTGTTATCATCAAAATCCGCCCCAAAGAGTGTCCTTTCTTTTATTAGGTATCAGAATAGGTATCCAGATTTCTACTTCTATACAAATGTGATATTGTAGTACAGTAAATGTCAAATTGTTTTTCAAGTATTAGTTTGTAACGTTTGTACTGACTTCATCAGATGTCATGTAAGGAACTGAATTCTATTTAAGACTTTATCTGAAGTGTTTTTATTTTGGTAGATCATGTGTGATTACACTGTAGTAATTGCGCTGATAGCATGTTAACTACAAATGACAAAAGATAAATCAATTTCTGATTCAGCTACACAATATAAACTAAAGGAAATCAAATTTGCAAAATAAAAGAAAAATGTAGTTATGGGTTAGTTTGGAGTTAGAATAAAAAGCCAACAAAACAGTTAGTTTATATTGTGTAGACTGTTTAATTAACTTTTTTCATTTCTGATAGTATTGAGAGTGGTCAATGAAAATCTTAATTTCTGACAAAATACTGTAATTTTCTTGGATACCCATTCATAAAAAGTACCTTTTTTGTGAAAAAAAAAAAACACTCCCCAGATCACCTTCACCACCTAAAACACAAAAACAAAAATATCTTTATTCTTCAAATATTGTGGTTGACTGGAGGACGGGCTGAGCACTCCCAAAAAGGTAGGAGCCGGGGAACTTCTCCTCCCAGAAAGGGGGCCCGGGAAGGCTTCCCTGTCCCCATATTTTTTTTTTTTTGTGTAAGGTTGATCTCTTTCGGAATGGAGTAAGCAGAACCGACAGGGGGGGGGGGTCAATCAACCATACAAAAGGATATCTATCTCTTAGTTGAAAGAGGGAAGGTCTCCCTGTCCTCCCATACCCCTTCTGAGAGAAGTTTCCCCAGCTCTCAGCTTTGGGGTGGGGGGGGGGGGTAGGAGGGCTTAGCCCGCCCTCAAGGCAAATAGTCTGACTGTCTGCCTTATATAAAAAGGCGATTTTAGCTGGTCAGGTGGTATGACCTGCATTGACTATTTTTCCTCCACCTGTTGACCTTCCTTAATATTTATTTTTAATAATAAACACATTTTATTTTAATATTAATATTTATTTGTAATAATAAACACATTATATTATTTTAAATATTAATATTTATTTTTAATAATAAACACATATTATTTTAAATATTAATATTTATTTATAATAATAAACACATTTTATTCTACTTTAAATATTAATATTTATTTTTAATAATAAAAACAATTTTATTTGAATATTAATATGTATTTTTAATAATAAACTCATTTTTATTTTAATAATTATTTTTAATACTAACTCATTTTATTATTGTAAATGTTAATATTTATTTTTAATAATTAATGTTATTTAATAATAATATCTTCTATTTTTTTACTGTTTATGTCTAACTTTTATCGACTTTTTCTTTTTAGAAAAATATAGAAAAATAATTTCCCAAATTTTAGACCCCGGTTATTTGGCTGATAGTCGATAAAAATGATTAAAAGAGAGATTCATGAACATTAACGTTGTCATATAAAAAGAAAATGCTAATAAGAAGTGTTTTTAATCAATGTAACATATTTATTCAACTCTGTCATATTCATATATTTGTTTGATGACAACTTTTTCGAATCTGTGTACAGTAAAAACGATATACTTACATAGGATTTTGAAAGCATTTAAACTGTCGAAGAGTTTTATTATAAATAAAAGAGTTTAGTTTGTTGAACTTAATGGACTTTTTTGTTGTATCTATTAACTGTTTATTCTTTTTATCAAACAAAAAGAGAATTTTTATATTGACATGTGATGGACTGTTTTTCTAACATCGAAATTTTAAAATTAGTTTTATTAAAAAAAAAAAAAAAACTCGCCATTAGTGGACGGTCAAAAGACAAATATATAACAAATAAATGTTAGGAAAGGCAAGATAAGTTACTTTTCTATCCAACTGGATATATTTTTTGTGTTTTTAATCACTGTAACATATTTATTCAGCTCGAAAAACATACAGTGTTTACCGATGTATTCGAAAAATGCCACCAGTTGTTTACATAGCCATTTGCCGGAAGTGACGGTTTTTTTTTATATAAGTTTTATTCAAACAGGCTTTAAGTTCAAATTAATGGACTTTTTTTTATACTTCCAAAATAAACTATTACAGTCGTTTAAAACATAATAGAAGTATTATTTTTTATTTTTTAAAAACAATGTTTACAAAATGTCTATGCGCGTTTCTTCCGGCCGGCTGCGAATAGCATAAATAAATAACTGTTGCCAGAATTTATCGCATTTTTATTTTTTAATAGCATTTTCTTAAAACGAATAGAAAAATAATTTCCCATGAAAAAAAAAAGAAAGAAAATGCTATTAAATATAATAAAAATTACTGAGATAAAAATATAAAAAAATACGTACGTAACAACAAAAACACACCGAAGAAAGTGTGTGTGTGTGTGTGTGAGAGAGAGAGAGAGAGAGAGAGAGGGAGGGAGGGAAGAGGAAGCGGTGTATGTTGAATTTTGTTCCTTTTCGAAGCAGCACAAAAAGTAAGTGTTTCCATAGTAACCAAACCGTGACGTCACGTCACGTGACATGACTAAGCGTTTTTAAACGAATAGAAAAATAGAAAGAGGGTGATAGAGAAAGTGAGAGAGAGAGAGAGTAAGTGTGAGAGAGAGAGACGGTGTTGGTTTTACTCCCCCCCCCTTCCAGCTTAAGAGGTATGAGGTCACGTGGTAATATACAAAATGGCTAATTATTTTACATTACATAAATATTACGATATTTTTATAATCGTCTAATATTTTGAAAGGTGAATTTTTTTAATCCCGTACTTTTTTTCCTGACATTTTTCGTTAAAACTCTTGTATAAATAATATTTTTAACCAGGTAATAACGATGGAAACATTGGCATAAAGTAAAAAAAAAGATATAACTGAGCCGAAGAGAAAAATGCAAAAGTATCGGAGAAAGATTTTTTTATTAACAATTGTTCGCCATTAGTGGACGTTGACGTCACGTCACGTGACATGACTAAGCTTTTTTTTTTTTACGTATTAATTACATTGGATCATTCAAGAATTACGTAATAAAAAGCATTACAATGACAGTTTTTTTTGGGACCCCCTTGGAGATAACTGATACGTTTACCCCTTTCTCCTCGTCCGTTTGACGTGAAATTTCGATATTTGTCATCCGGGACACGGGGCTTCGATATGATACCAAATTTATCAAGTCTGGTTGTGTGTTTCAAAAGTTTTAGCGTTACATACAAACATACAAACTCACAGACATTTGGGATTTATATATATAGAAGACAAATGTTTGTTTGTAACGCTAAAACTTGAGATGAAAGATTCCTCTCCCCTAAGAATAAAACATATGTTCAATATCTGCTTTTGTTTTTTCATTGTTTATACGGTCCCGAGCAACGCCGGGTAGCCCTGCTAGTCTTCTATATATATATATCTATATATATAAAAGCCAAACGTCTGTGTGTATGTATGTATGTTTGTTTGTAACGCTAAAACTTTTGAAAGACGGAACCAAACTTGACAAATTTGGTATCATATCGAAGCCCCATCACCCGGATGACAAATATCGACAGTTCACGTCAAACAGACCACTAGAAGTTGGTCAACTGATCAGTTATCTTCGAGGGGGGGCCCAAAAAACCTGTCATTATCTATATATATAAAAGACAAATGTTTGTTTGTAACGCTAAAACTTGAGATGAAAGATACCTCTCCCCTAAGAATAAAACATATATTCAATATTTGCTTTTGTTTTTTCATTGTTTATACGGTCCCGAGCAACGCCGGGTAGCCCTGCTAGTATATATATAAAAGCCAAACGTCTGTGTGTATGTATGTATGTTTGTTTGTAACGCTAAAACTTTTGAAAGACGGAACCAAACTTGACAACTTTGGTATCATATTGAAGCCCCATCACCCGGATGACAAATATCGAAATTTCACGTCAAACGGACCACTAGAAGTGGGTCAACTGATCAGTGTTCTTCAAGGGGGGCCCCCAAAAACCTGTAATTATCTATATATATAAAAGCCAAACGTCTGGTCAAGTCACTAAATAGAGATTAGCTGTAATAAAGATTGACTGAAATACATGTTCTAGCTGGTTTCTAGGCGTTGCCAGGGATGTAATATAGACACATTATGTTGTATATTACCTGTTCTCTTCTCCCTAAGGTAAAACAATTTCATATACATGCTGTAAATTACCTATGCTAGAGATAAAACATGAACAATACCAGTCCTAGGGTAGATAAAACAAATAATACATAGAGATGAAAGATTCCTCTCCCCTAAGAATAAAACATATGTTCAATATCTGCTTTTGTTTTTTCATTGTTTATTTGGTCCCGAGCAACGCCGGGTAGCCCTGCTAGTATATATATATAGTTGAAAAGTGAAAACAACAAATGAAGTTCCATTCTAACATTTAAAAGCAAATTTATTGGTTATTTTCGTTAATAAGAATATACGAAAGAAACGTTTCTTGTGTGGAAACGTAGATTAAATATTATGCAGGCTTGTTGAAAGAGAGAAGAGTTCAGTGTATACGTGTTGAAGTTGGTAGTAGGAGCGTGCGTCCATGTATGGACGAAGGAAGTCCTGCAGCATTAGAAAGTTTGTGTGTGTACCACGTGTGGAAATAGCCATGTTTGTATTTATGCTCGCCCAGGCCCAAATGGCCCAGATGAGGTCGCGCTCCAACGGAGAGGTGTGCTGTCAGCAAAAGCCGGAAGGAAAGAGGGAAAGTGTGTTCCCGGTTTCACGTTTTATACACTCGGTCATGTGACTGAGAACTGGCTTCTGATTGGACAAGCCAGGAAGAAAGTGGATTCAAAATCTCCAGCCGTGAGAATTCGCTCCTGCTACTGTGCTTGTGGCAATTTTCGTCTGCTTCACACACACACACACACACACACACACACACACACACACACACACACGCCTTACATATTTTTACGATTTTGAATGTCAGAATATTCATAATAACTTTTGTTTATTAGCGAAACTATGGCAGAAGATAGGAATATCTATTGATTTCAGTGTGTCAAGTTATTAACGAGGTTGAGGAAAAAACACAATATACCCATAACTTGTTTATTGAAATAATTTTCAAACATTAAATGAACGAGGAAAAATGCTTAGAACACAATAGCTACATAGCAATTTCTACGTTGACATAATTAGTAGGGGATATGCGACCCTTTTTTATGAATGACTTGTAAAAGACGTTGGTTCACAGAATTAATCAAATTTCGTCAACAGTTATTCCTCACGATACCTTTTGGAGAGCATCCCACAACTCATCTTTGCTCTTAAAATGGCGTCCACTTGCGTAGAGGTGTCGCTTCATGATACTCCAAAGGTTCTCAATTGGGTTCAAATCTGGTGAATTCGCAGGCCACTCCATCTTCCGTAACTCAGAGAACCACAGTTGTTGCAAATACTCTTTACTTTTGTTTGCTGCATGCAAGGGAGCATTATCCTGCATAAAAATAATGGTTCTTCTGAACGCCAACTTTTGCTTCTTCAGACATGGTTCAAAGTGCTCCTTCAGAAAAGCTATGTAGGCATTTGACGTTATTTTTACGTCTTCTGGCACTCCCCAGGGACCAACTAAAGTACCTCCGATAATCCCAGCCCAAATCATTATCCCACCACCACCACCTTGTTGGCGTCTTAAACTAGGACCCATCCCTTGCTCCAGCCGTCTGGACCACTTCATCCGTGAACAAACTTTGGAAAAATCCGTTTTCATCTTGTCCTCTGCCATTTCAATCGGTTTTGTATGTGATGTTGCTTTAATGGAGGCGTTGTCACAGGCGTAACAGACTTTGCCACTTCTTTCAGAAGGAGACATCGAGTACTTTTTGAGACATTCTCCAATCCGGCTTATTCAAAGATTTCTCAACTTGTCTGCCCAGGGTTCTTAACAACTTCACGTTTAATTTGGAGTAGAGAACGGCGTGAAACAACTCTAGATTCACCTTTATCAGCTCTCTTACGTACCTTTTTAGGGCCCTTGACAAAGTTCTTCACAGTTTGATGATGGCTTCCTATCATTTTCGATATTTCGAGAGTAGTTTTAACTTTTGCTAGCTGTTCTGTAATAGGACTCTTTTCAGAACTGATTAAATCACCTTTACGACACATTTTATTGACGAAACAAACTGCCTTGTTAATAATTTGACACACCTCAAATACCATAGATTCAGCAATTATGATGGCAAGTTGTTTACATTGCGCGGAACAGTACGAAAGTTTCATAGTACGCGCAGCTCAGCATTGCCAACGTTTCCGAAGCTTTTGATACGAAACTACCGGTAAGTTTTTGGAACTGGTAAAAAATGTTATCTCGTAAATAATTTGACACACAATGTATGATAGGTATAATAAATTAAAAAGATAGAGCGTAAAGTTACAAATGAACTTTATTACGTTATCATGTCAAAGGAAAGTAAAATGGGAAAATTAATGAGAAACATCTTTAGGCTTTATGTATATATGTAGCTTTTCGAAGCTTATCAAGGCCCGGAAGCCACTCAAGGATAAGGGTTAAACCTAAACCTAAGTTATACAAAATGCAAACAACTGTTTTTGTATTATTTGGATTCATCGGGCTACTGTTCTCGACTTGAGTGTGATTTTCTCAACGTCTCGGTCGATGTAACCACCGGCCTTCTTCATGTCGCATTGCGTCAATTTTCCCAATTACAGCATATAAAAATTTTTTTCATATTTTGCTCTCGTGCCCCTTGGCTGTGTCCTCGATTGGTTTATATGTTTCCATTTTAATATTATCTCGAGTCCGAACCGAATTGATATGACGTTTCTGTTTTTATCTATATTTGCATTTTGTATAATTTTGAGAGTTCTCCTCTTCTTAAAGTCTTTCACATATTTTTGATATCCTTCTCAATAAACTTTTTTATTGTAAATTCATATATATATATATATATATATATATATATATTATAAGTCTTTATTAAAGTTTGTGCTTATTTCCATTCTATGGTGGCCAGGCGCGAACGCAGACCCCACAATTTTATCATACCATCCCTATTTAAGTTAAAACATACTTATCAAAGTATTCTCATGTACATCTATATCAAAAACACTTGTAAACGTTTTATTTTTAATTTTTAAATTTTTTATTTCCATACTTTGTGGACTAGGCGCGATCGCAGACCCCACAATTTTAATGAACCACTGTTCTGCCAGATCAAACATACCTATTCCTGTGTCTCGATACATCTTCTATCATTATATGTAATCAGTTTTTTAAAATAGTCAACCATATAGGAGCCTATTCGTGACCACACACACACACACAGACATTCAGCTTTATAGTAAATATATATATATTGAGGTAGTTGCCTGTCTAGACGAACTGATGAGCGTAAAACAGCGAAACAGTACTGTATGTGGATGACTATAATGCTCCTCAGTTTGTGTTCAGCATATTCAGAAGTGATGCACGAATTACCATTAACATATAAAATGATACTCTTTGTGTAAACAAATCGAGCTTAGGTATTTCGGACGATGTCAAAACAGCGTTAAACTCACGCCTCACGCCTCACTCAGCAGCCGCCGATAGCGTAGTGGTTAGGAGCCTTGACTGTCGTACAGACAGTTGGGTTTCAATTCTGGCTTGAGGTAGTTGTTTTATCGTTATTTCCATGGAAGGCGCTCGTCTGAACTCCAATCTCTGCCCCCCCCTCGCCAATCTTTCACGAAAAACACCCGTCTAGCCGAATTCACTGTGAAAAATTTCCCCCACTTTTTATCTGTGCCTAAATCAAAACGTGGATTCCATGAACAAAGCTTCTTTCTTAGAACTGCATGCCTGTGGAACTCTGTTCCATCAGCCTGCTTCCCACCGGACTACAACTTGGATGTCTTCAAGTCCAATGTTAACAAATTCCTAATGAACCGGCCCCTTAAGTAAACACTTCATCAAATCTCCACACTAACGTAATGTACTTGCAATAACCCTTATCCCTGAGTGGCTTCCGGGCCTTGATAAGTGGTGATCACTGTGTAAAAAAAAAGAAAAAAAAAGTTGCCTGTCTAGCCGCACTGATGATTTGTGAAACAGCGAAACAGTACTGTATGTGGATGACTATATATATATATATATATATATATATATATGCGTGTGTGTTTTTAGTATTTCAACATCGGGTTTTTCTTTTTTGCTTTTTTTTCCTTAAATCATTACGACCAGGCATTTATGTGTTTCAGACTATATATGAAGCATAATATTAACTACTTTTATTTTCTCTACTGCCCACTCTCAACCCAGGACTGTACCCTAATAAACAGTCTCTGACAGCATAGATATAGCACTCTCCCTCGATACTAGCGCACAAGTACATCTATTTGGTGACTTCAATGTCCACCACAGTAACTGGCTTGGATTCTCTATTAACACAGACGTAGCTGGTCGCACAACACATAGCTTCTCCATATCCCATTCCCTATCACAGACGGTTACACTTCCAACAGGTTTCCCAGACCAGTAAGATCAACATGCCTCACTTCTAGATCTATTTCTCACCACGGTTCCCGATGATTGTATAACGAATGCCCACAGTCCACTTGAGAATACTGATCACGCTGTAATAATGGTAGAAATCGCCCTAAATTCTTGACCCAAAACTGAAGACTCACTGCACAAAATAACGACGTATTACAAAAAGGCTGTCTGGGAAACCATCAGATATCTTATCGAAGATGCCGCATGGGGAAATATCTTTTCTCTTCCAGCTGAACAGTGCGCGAATGAGACCACTGAATGGTTCAAAACTGCAATTGAAGCACATGTTCCCACACGGAAATTCTATAGCAAGCCCCACTCTCCCCAATGGTTTACCTCTACTTGTGCAGCTGCCATTGCTCAATGGCAGCATGCGTACTGCAGATTCAACTGACATAAGTCCAGTTCAAACAGACAGAAGTATATAGAAGCTAGAAGTAATTGTAAGAGAGAAATAGCGACAGCCAAGACAGAATACACTGAAACCACCAGAAAACGCATTGAAGCACAGAAATTAGGAAACCGTGATTTTTGGAAAATCTACAACAGTGTAGTAAATAATGGGCAGTCAACGATTCCCCCACTATCAAACAATCATGAAGAAATCATGAAGTAAGCTAACCTACTTGCCAGTCTGTTTGGCTCAAACTCAACATTGGACCTGGCACACCACTCCCTCCCTGATGTTCCTTTAAAATCACCTCTTCTCATAAAAGACCTAGACACGTCAGAGGCATGTGGACCCGATTTCATCCCGGCTGTGCTATTATAAAAATGCTCCGCTGGGGTTGCTCCAGTTCTCTCCAAACTTTTCAACAAATGCCTTAACGAATTTTGCTTTCCTGACTGTGGTACCAGTTTTCAAGAATTCTGGCGAGAGAACTGACCCATTAAATTAGCGCCCCGTTAGCTTTCTCTCACTTTTCGCCAAAATATTTGAGACCATAATTAATCAAACTGTAGTCCATCACCTTACAGCTGCTAAACTCCTGACCGACAAACAATATGGATTTAGGATTTAGCCCGTTTCACAGCAGATATCCTAACTGTAATCTCTGAATGTATATACCGTTGACTGGCCAAAACAGGGGGGGGGTAGAGCGGTAGCCCTGGATATATCTAAGGCTTTTGACAGGATATGTCACGATGGTTTTCTAAGGAAAATTAGATCATATCGTATCACTGGAAGAATACATAATGTAATTAAATCTTTCTTAAGTAAGAGAAAAATCCAGGTTATCCTCGATGTTCGTACATCTAAACAATATGACATAAATACGGGAGTACCTCAGGGGTCTATCCTTGGACCTTTATTATTCCTGATATTAATAAATGACCTCCCTGATAAAATTGTTTCGGAGATGGGTATATTTGCTGATGACACCACTCTCTATAACAGACAAGACAGGAAAACAAATGAACACATATCCAAGGAAATGGCAGAAACAGTAGAGGATGACCTCTAATCTGTAATGGAATGGGGACAAAAATGGATGGTCATATTCAATGCTGCCAAGACTAAGCTTGTTTCCTTAAGTAATTACAAGAAACCTTCTCTACCACCAATAGCAATGGCCAAGAACACATTACCTGAAAGCATTTCCTTTAAACTCCGTGGCCTAACGTTTACAGGGAACATGAATTGGAATACATACATTGAGAGTATTGTCAAGGCTGCTGCGGAGAAGGTGGGCTCTCTCTACTGTGCTAGAAAACTACTTTCGTCTGAAAGTATCCTGTACCTCTATAAAGTCACCATTCACCCATGTATGGAGTATTGTTGTCACATTTGGGCTGGTACATCTGCTGCTTGTCTCTCGCTCCTGGACAAGGTTCAAAAGAGAGTTGCTAACCTGATAGGTCCTGAACTGTCATCTAGGCTTCAGCCTCTGTCCCATCGAAGAAATGTTGTATCTCTCTGCCTGTTCTTCAAGTACTTTCATGGTGAATGATCTGACGAAGTACAAGCACTTGTACTCCCCCCGGCGTGAATACCCCCAACAAACCCAGCAAGCAGCTAAATCCCACCCCTTCACAGTAGAGATCCCTAGGTGTAAGAAAGCCTTCCACTCCAATAGTTTCTTCCCCCGAACTGCTAGACTTTGGAACTCCATCCGGGATTCTGCTTTCCCAACTGTACTGACATGCAGAAGTTCAAGTTTAATGTGAACAAATATCTTGCTACTCATCTCCGTTGATAATACCCCTGCAACTTATGTCCTGGATAGAAGCTCCCTACTTCAAAGTGGCACTGTGCCTTGTTTGGCGTGAAAATTTAATAAAAAAATATGATAAATTACAAATTGTTTCATTCGATAAGATAATAATATTTTCCTGCCGATATCTTCAGACAATTCAAGCCAAAATAAATTTTTAAAAGAAACATTCTTTAAAATTACAAATGAGCATAAAAAAAATCAAGAGTTGAAGTGCTGGATAGTGCTGGATCGGCAGCATAATATTGTCCTGTCGATTGAAACAATTTGTAATGATTTAAGCAACCCCCCCCCCAAAAAAAAAACCGAGGTTGAAATAATAAAAACATATTTAGCTCTACTAAAGTATTGAGCACTTTTCCCCTGTTTATTTTTACCAAATATACCTCCATATATATATATATATATATATATATATATATATATATATATATATATATATATATATATATATATATATAGGCTGTCCACAAATTCTGACTACATTATGTAGCCAGACTTGTTCCTTGCTAATATAGTCAGATGGTTTTGTGGCCAGGTTCGAATCTCCCAACAAGCTGTAATCATAACTCCCTGCATTGATAGATTCCTGAAAGGATGAAACATTAATGTCCATAGGTATTAAAAAAATTATCATAGTAATAATTTTATATATATATACATGGTGCCCATAAAGTCTGGCTACATAATCTACACAGTGCCCACAAAGTCTGGCTACATAATGTAGTCAGATTTTGTGGACACCATATATATATAAGTTCTCGACGATAATTCTTAGCCTGAAGACGTAATCCCCCAACGCGGGTGATTACAGAAACATGTATGCACATATGTAGCCATCAATGTTTGTATAAATAAATTTAATATATATATATATATATATATATATATATATATATATATATATATATAGCCAGTAGAGTTTAGTTCCCTAGAAGTACATCGAATGAAACAACATGTGTCTACCAAAGAGTGCTCAATGAGTAAACAGTACAGGTATATGAAATTTATTTATACAAACATTGATGGCTACATATGTGCATACATGTTTCTGTAATCACCCGCGTTGGGGGATTACGTCTTCAGGCTAAGAATTATCGTTGAGAACATATATATATATATATATATATATATATATATATATATATATATATATATATATATATATATATATATTTAAAGGAGATTAGAGCAATAGTCTAAAGAGCTGAGTGTATTTCAATGTAACAGTGAAATTACTAGTTTAATTGAAATACGGGAAAGAGAAAGTGCTCGTTGTAATTTAGATATATAATAAGCTCGATAGGTAGATATCCTAGAGCTAATTCAATATTAAGTAATGTGATTGATAATTTAAAATTTGAACAATTAAATTTCAACTAAATTAAAAATCCGTTTCATAAGAAGGAACAACAACAAAATCAATTATCTGTACGATCGTTTCGGAAAACAATGCTTTTTATTGTGGTAAACATCCAGTTACGAACAATAATTACATATAGCCTTTTAATAAGCAAGATGTCCTCGTCAGCAAATTTTGAAGGGTTTTTATTAAATCTAAAAGATACCATAACTAAACCTAGCATTAAAAGTAAGGCAGATGTATTTTTTAATTTTTCGCCTTTTGAAGTCAGGAACTATGTTTCAGGACTGCCAGCAACCACTGTAAAAGAGTAATAAAAAATGCAAGAGAGCTATATGCCCAGTCTGTTAAATCCAAGGTAGCTGATCAGCGGCTTGGTTCCCACCAGTTTTGGCAAATAACAAATAGGATCCTGAACAGAAGTGTGCGTTCTATCCCAACCATTATCAATGGACCAGAGGTTATCTCGTTAGCGTCAGACAAGGCCAAACTATTTGCAAAGAACTTTGCAGCTAATTCTACCCTATGCGATGAAGGCCATCAACTCCCCATATTTCCTCCTATAACACAGAACAAGCTAGATAACATACAAATATCCGTGCATGAGGTCGCCAAGCTAATAAAAAACCTAGATTCCAGTAAAGCAACTGGCCCTGATGGCATCCCAATTATAGTGTTAAAAAAGCTTCAACCAGAACTTGCTCCCATACTTACGAAACTATTTAAGCGCTGCCTTAAGGAGAAGTGCTTTCCGACCCGCTGGAAGACCTAATCAGTTTGCCCTGTATTTAAGAATTCAGGTGATAAGTCATTTCCCTCTCAGTACAGACCAATAAGTCTTCTCTGTGTTATGAGTAAGTTGCTGGAATCAATATTAAATAGAGAAATAGTCAACCACCTCAGCAGGAATAACCTTCTTAGTGACACACAATATGGTTTCCGCTCTGCAAGATCTACCGCAGATGTGCTGACGGTTATATCCCACAGGATTAGTGAATCTCTTGACAAAGGCTTCCTTTCTAGGGCAATTGCTCTTGACATATCAAAGGTCTTTGACAAAGTATGGCATAAGGGTCTACTTCACAAGATTTCCAGCTACGGTATAACTGGAAATGTTTTCTCAATCATTAAATCATTTCTCTCCGATAGGCTCATAAGAGTAGTGGTAGATGGACAAAAATCGGAGGCCTGCAATATAAATGCTGGAGTCCCTCAGGGGTCAATCCTGGGCCCAACTCTCTTCCTGATCTACATCAATGACCTCCCTAAACACATACTTAAATCATTCGTTGACATCTATGCTGATGACACGACCATCTACGGCAACACATCAAAGGCTGTAAATGACGAAGTTCTCTCGGATTCTCTCTCCTCTGATCTCGAGCGCGTGGTTCAGTGGGGGAAGATGTGGCTAGTTACCTTTAATGCATCCAAAACCAAACTCCTATTCTTACATCATCAACGCTCTGATCCCCATCTGGCATCAATTGTGATGGATGGTTCTCGTCTGGGTGAGGTCCCGTGTTTTGACAAGCTTCTGGGTTTGACCTTTACTCCTGATCTGAAATGGAACACGTACATCAAGTCTGTTGCCAAGGTCGCTGGAAAGATGGTGGGATCCTTCTACCGCTCCAGAAGATATCTCACTACTGATGCAATTCTCTATCTATATAAAAGCCAAGTACGGTCAAGGATGGAATACTGTTGCCATATCTGGGCAGGAGCTGCCAAAAACAGCCTATCATGCCTTGACAGAGTACAAAATAGACTTCGTGGTTTGGTGGGGGATGCCCTTTTCTCTACCCTGCAACCCCTCTCCCACAGAAGAGACGTTGCGAGCCTATCCTTGTTTTATCGTTATTTTCATGGCAGGTGCTCGTCTGAACTCCAATCCCTGGTCCCCCCTTGCCAATCTTTCACGAAAAACACCCGTCTAGCTGAATCCACTGTGAAAAATTTCCCCCACTCTATATCTGTGCCTAAATCAAAACGCGGATTTCATGAACAAAGCTTCTTTCTTAGAACTGCACGCCTGTGGAACTCTGTTCCGTCTGCCTGCTTCCCTCCGGACTACAACTTGGATGTCTTCAAGTCTAATGTTAACAAATTCCTAATGAACCGCCCCCCTAATTAAACACTTCATCAAATCTCCTCACTAACGTAATGTACTTGCAATAACCCTTATCCCTGAGTGGCTTCCGGGCCTTGATAAGTGGTGATCACTGTGTAAAAAAAAAAAAAAAAAAAAAATACTCATATATATATGTTTGCTATAGTTTTTCGCCTCTTTAAATGATGAATTTTAAAAGGGGGGTCGTCCGTGTAATAAGTTATTTCTGTTATCGTACTTTTATACATATATATATATATATATATATATATATATATATATATATATATATATATATATATATATATATATATATGTAAAAGGATTTTCCAACAGTAATGTTGGAATGATTAATCAAAATAGTAATCGGGAATTGGAAAAATCGGAACTTTTTAGGGCATTGGAATCGGTATTGGAAAAAAATGTGCCTATTTTCCGAAACCAAAAGCGATATTTTTAGTTATCTTTTTTTATTTGATTTTGTTTAAAACATAATCTCCCCTGCTGATTGTAATAAGAAAATAATATTTATTTATTGATTTTACAAATTGACCCCCCCCCTCCCCCGGTGTGTTTTTGCATTAGAGAAAATATATACACATTTAATATGCATTTATACGGTAATCAGGAAAAATGACAACTCTATAGTTAAATATTTACACATTTATAAAGAATCAGAATCGGTAATTGTATTGGAATCATCCCATCACTAATATATATATAACTCTATAGTTAAATATTTACACATTTATAAAGAATTGGAATCGGTAATTGTATTGGAATCATCCCATCACTAATATATATAACTCTATAGTTAAATATTTACACATTTATAAAGAATCAGAATCAGTAATTGTATTGGAATCATCCCATCACTAATATATATAACTCTATAGTTAAATATTTACACATTTATAAAGAATCAGAATCAGTAATTGTATTGGAATCATCCCATCACTAATATATATATATATATATATATATATATATATATATATATATATATATGGTAGATTCCTGCAGTCTTGACAGACCATGGATACCGACTGTAAAAATACGTGCATAGGAAATGTTTTGTAGCAAGCGTTGCGCAATCTCAAACCACACCTCTTCTGAATCGACATTGTTAAATACCAGTGGCAAGTGAAGTGTATGTACAGGACGACTGAAAAATGCCGAGATAAGCGGAGAGCACATACAGCGCCTAGAATTCCCAAATTACCTCTGAAATATATTTGTGATAAATTTCAAACCAGTAAAATATTTGTTTATTTTCCTAATATTACGTTGTGATTTGGCTTATATATATATATATATATATATATATATATATATATATATATATATATATATATATACACAAAGTCTTGTAAAGATGAGAAATTGGTTGAAATGTTTGCTCTTTTTTTCCTCCATTTCAGTTTTTTCTGGCCGTGGCTAATTATGGCGCGGCAATGGATGGCTCTGAAACAACGTCCACGATTTTCAGGTGGAATATGGAAAGGCAAAAGTTCCAAATTTTTCAACAGCTTCAGACTTGGACGGCGACTGATATTGAATTCTTTGAAATAAAAGGAACAAAATTTATTGCTGTTGTCAATTACGCAAAAGGTTCGTATCGATTTTTTTTTTCCCACCAAAGATTTAAAGCAAAAGTGGCCCAAAGTGTTGGGACAATGAATCAGAATCAGGAATCTGAAAAATCTGAACCTTCGGGGGGGGGGGGGGTAGCAGGTTGGTATCGGGATCTGAAAAATTTGTGTCTATTTCCGATGCCAAAAACGATTCCTTTAATTATCTTTTTTTATTTGATTTTGCTTAAAACAAAATCTTCCACAGTTGATAGTAATAATAAAATAATAAATTTTTATTGAATTTAAACTACCAGTAAAACTAAAATTTATAGATCACCCTCTCCCACAAGAGTGTTTTTACGTTTGAGAAAATATATGCACATTTAATATATTTTTACGGTAACCGGGGAAAATAACAACTCTATAGTTAAATATTTAGAGATTTATAAAGAATCGGAATTGGTTATTGTATCGGAATCGGGAATTTAGTAAGGAATCGGCAATTGTATCGGAATTGGCAAAAATATTGGAATCGTCCTCTCATTAGTGGTGACGAACAAAAAAGTTTCTTCGCAAGAGTTTCCCGCCTGTGGAACACATTATCACGGAATTACTTCCCAGCTAACTACAACATGGTCACCTTCAAATTCAATGTGAATAGATTTTTGTCATCTATATTTGCTCATTCCGTTAATCATCCTAAACCCTCTCATGGGTCTATTCACCTTTCAAGTAACTATTATTTAACCTCATTAACCTTTATCCTCGAGTAATCTTCAGTCTTGATCAAAGTTGAACACTCCCCTCCTCACGGATTCATTGTTAAAACTAGAAACGTAGAAAATATTTCGTAGTAATTCAATTTCGTTGATCTGCTCTTTTATTTACCTCCTACCAGTGGGGGGGGGGGTGTTAGACACAAGGTCAAGTGTGTGTTTGTTGAAACTGACTTTTGTGGAACGAACTGGATTCGTTCTCAAACAATTGAGGAAATGAAAGAGACTGTTACGCTCACACAAGAGATCTTCCATAGGTTTGCTGGTTAATTTTAATGCATCCAAAACCAAGCTTCTATCTTTCCATCCTCTGATCCCCGTGTGGCATAAATCGAAAAGAACGGCTCTCGTCTTGGGTAGGCTCCATGTTTTGACAAGCTTCTAGAGGTTTATCAGGAACTTGTTTATGTTGGACTTGAAGACATCCAAGTTGTAGTCAGGTGGGAAACAGGCAAACGGAAGAGAGTTCCACAGGCGTGCAGTTCTAAGAAAGACACTTTGTTCATGGAATCTACGTTTTGATTTAGGCACAGATAAAGAGTGGGGAAAATTACTGACAGTGGTATCAGTTAGATGGGTGTTTTTCGTGAAAGATTGGCGAGGGAGGACCAGAGATTGGAGCTCAGACGACTACTTCCCATGAAAATAACGATAAAACGACAGGCTCGCAACGTCCCTCATGTGAGAGAGAGAGGTTGCAGGGAAGAGAAAAAGGCACCCCCACACTAGGCTACGAACTCTATTTTGTACTCTGTCAAGGCAGGATAGGCTGTTTTTAGCAGCTCCTGCCCAGATATGGCAGCAGTACTCCATCCTGATTTGAGATGGACGATGTACATCAAATCCGTTGCCAAGGCTGCTGGAAAAATGGTGGGATCGTTCTATCGCTTCAGTAGATATCCCTCTGCTGGTGCAATTCTCTACCTGTATAAGAGTCAGGTACATCCTAGGATGGAGTACTGTTGTCACATCTGGGAAGGAGCTGTTAGAAGTAGCTTATCCTTCCTTGACAGAGTTCAAAATAGACTTTGTAGCCTAGTGCAAGATGCCATTTTCTCTTCCCTCAACCTTTTTTTCCACAGAAGAGATATTGCGAGACTGTCTCTGCTTTATCGTTATTGCCCCTTATGCCAAACTTTCGCAAAAAACACTTGTCTAGCTGAAATCACTATCAATAATTTCCTCCACTCTTTATCTTTTTTTTTTACATAGGCATCACCACTTACCAAGGCCCAGACGCCACTCGAGGATAAGGGTTAAAAAGTGTACAGTAGTCAACTTGACAATATAGTAATCGTTAGTAATGGAAATTCGGTAAATTTGTTAATTTAAGTGGAACGACGCATCAAGAACTTGTTTACATTGGACTTGAAGACAATCAGATTGTACCTATTTACTATGCCTCCCCACGGGACAGAGTTAGACATCAGGGTCGTTTTTTAACGTGGAGAAAAGGTACAAAAATAAAAATTGTCTCAGTCGTGAAGGATTTCTCCTCCACCGAAAGAGAACAAGAAATAGAAGTGCAGCATCTGAAGAACAGATGCTACACTTTGATCTTATCCAAAAGGCCAAGTAGGTAAAAGCAGGAAAACGGAAGACAGTTCCACAGGTGTGCAGTTATAAGAAAGAAACTTTGTTCATGGATTCTATGTCTAGGTTTAGGCACAGATAAAGAGTGGCAGGTGCTCGTCTGAACTCCAATCTCTGGTCCCCCCTCGCCAATCTTTCACGAAAAACACCCGTCTAGCTGAATCCACTGTCAAAAATTTCCCCCACTCTTTATCTGTGCCTAAATCAAAACATGGATTCCATGAACACAGCTTCTTTCTTAGAACTGCACGCCTGTGGAACTCTGTTCCGTCTGCTTGCTTCCCACCTGACTACAATTTGGATGTCTTCAAGTCCAACGTAAACAAATTCCTAATGAACCGCCCCTTAAGTAAACACTTCATCAAATCTCCACCCTAACGAACTGTACTTGCAATAACCCTTATCCCTGAGTGGCTTCCGGGCCTTGATAAGTGGTGACCACCGTGTAAAAAAAAAAAAATTATTGATAATGTTTTCAGCTAGATGATAGACGAGTGTTTCTTGTGCAAGTTTGATGAGGAGGGCCATAGATTGGAGCTCAGACGAGCACTTGCCATGAAAATAACGATAAAGCAGAGACAAACTCGCAACATCTCTTCTGTGCCTAAACCTAAACGTAGATTCCATGGATAAAGTTACTTTCTTAGATCTGCATTCCTGTGAAACTCTGTTCCATTTTCCTGCTTTTTAACTTGACTACAATATGGTCATCTTCAAGTTTAATGTTAACAAATAACCTTAAGTGATCCAATTTACCAAATTTCCACTACTAACGATTACTATAACATGTTCCCATTAATTACTGTACACTTATTAACCCTTATCCTTGAGTGGCCTCTGGGCCTGGATAAGTGGTGACTCCTAAAAAATAAAAAAAAAACGGGTCACTTTAGAAGTATGATATTTTTTTTTTTTACATTTTCATCCCAAACAAGGCACATTACCACTTTAATGTAAGGGGCTACTATTAGGGACATAAGCTACAGGGGTACTATGTGGGGAGTTGGGCAGCAAGATGTTGGTTCACGTTACACTTGAACTTCTGCATGTCAGTACAGTTGGGGAAGCAGGAACCCGGAAAGGAATTCCAAAGTCTAACGGTTCTGGGGAAGAAACTACTGGAGTAGAAAGATCTTTTACATCTAGGGATCTCTACAGTGTGGGGGTGGGATTTTGCAGCTTGTCGGATTTGTCGGGGGTATTTACGTTGAGGAGGTACAAGTGCTTGCAATTCGTCAGGGCATTTACCGTTAAAGTACTTGTAGAACAGGCAGAGGGATGCTACATTTCATCGATGGGACAGAGGCTGAAGCTTAGATGACAGTTCAGGACCTATCAAGTTGGTGACTCTCTTTTGAACCTTGTCTAGGAGCGAGAGACTAGCAGCAGATGCACCAGCCCAAATGTGACAACAATACTCTGTACACGGGCGAATGGTGGCCTTATAGGGGTACAGGATACTTTCGGGTGTTAGTAGCTTTTTAGCACAATAGAGAGAACCTACCTTCCTCACAGAGGCCCTGGCAATACTCTCAATGTGATTTTTCCAACCCACGTTTCCTGTGAACGTTAGGCTGAGGAGTTTAAATGGTGAAGAGTCTTTGCCCATTGCTATTGGTGGTAGAGAAGGTTTCTTGTAGTTATTGAAGGAAACAAGTTTAGTCTTGGCAGCATTGAATGTGACCATCCATTTTTGTCCCCATTCCACTACAGATTGGAGGTCGTCCTCTAGTGTTTCTGCCATTTCTTTAGATATGTGTTCATTTGTTTTCCTATCATGTCTGTTATAGAGCGTGGTGTCATCAGCATATATACCCATCTCACAAACAATTTTCTTCAGGGAGGTCATTTATGAATATTAAGAATAATAGAGATAGACCCTTGAAGCACTTCCGCATTTATATCATATTGTTTAGATGTACGACCGTCGAGGACAACCTGAATTTTTCTCTTATCTAAGAAGTATTCAATTATGTTAAGTATTCTTCCAGTGATACCGTATGATCTGATTTTCCTTAGAAGACCTCCATGTCATACCTGTGAAAAGCCTTAAATATATCTGAGACGTATGGAATGCTTCAGACTACTTTGGAACCGTCTTGCATGTATCGAGCATCAGCTATTTAGTTGCATAAGAGATTCAAGCATAGCAGAGATTCTATGAGGGATGATGACGGGTGTAGGAGGAGTAAAGAAGTCAGAACATCAGACTTGATTGGCCAAATAAAGAATTTCATGGATAAAGATCCTTGTGAGTCTATACAGACAATAAGTGCGCAGTTTGATGTCAGTGTGGGAACTGTAGACACAATTATTCATGATGAACTGAAGATGTGGAAGATTTGCGCAAAGTTTGTCCGAAGGGTGTTCCATGCTTATCACAGACTATTTAACCCGACGGTGGGCATCAAAACAGTTCCCCACTCTCCCTCTAGTCCAGATCTTGCTGCTTGTGACTTTTGGTTCGCCTAAGCTCAAGGAAAACGTCAGAGTCTGTCGTAATGAGACAATTGAGGAGATAAAAGAGGCTGCGACAAGGGTCATTACACGAATCGAGGATCAGTTTTTGAGTGGCATAAGAGATTCAAGAAAGGCAGGGATTCTATGAGGAATGATGACGGATGTAGAAGAAGAAAGGAAGGCGAAACATCAGACTTGATTGGCCAAATAAAGAATTCCATGAATAAGGATTGTTGTGTGCCTAAAGAGAGAATAAGTGCACAGTTTGATGTCAGTTTGGGAACTGTGTCATAATTATTCATGAGGAACAGAAGATGCAGAAGATTTTCACAGATGCACCAGTCCACAAGTTCATCCTTGTCATAGACTAGTTGACCAAAACAACAAGATGGGTCCACGCCCTCTCTATACAAAGTCCTTGTAATTTAAAGGCTGTCGAACTTGGCACACCCAGGTTTTCATTTCATGTCGTTGACCACTTAGCCACTGTCATCGATGTTATTGACAAGCTGACACCATGCTAATCGGACGATTTCATTTTATAAAAAAATGTATGCGGTGTAACGTAAAATATTCCCCTGTAAAAATTCTTCTTTTATCTATAAGAGAAGAAAGACTGGTTTTAAGATCGGACTTTTTTCGATTTTCGATACTTATCGGATGAATTTCTGTAAAAAACATATCTAAGAACACTGCCAGACATATAAATTAACTTTGTGTGAAATTTGCAAAAGATAGGCTCAGCCGTTTCGGAACCTATGGGTAAGGAACTCACACACACACACACACACACACACACACACACACACGCGCGGGCACACACGCACACACACAGACACACGCGCACGCACGCACACGCCCCCCCCCCACACAAAGTGACTTTCATATAACAATAGCGATAGAGATACGTACATGCATGCAAAAATATAAACTTTAGGTTTGAACTCCTAAGCAAAAATAAAATGAAATAAAATAAAATAACTTTGTGTGAAATTTGCAAAAGACTCAGTCGTTTCGGAAGCCATGCGTAAGGAACTATACAAATGAAGAAATGATTTGCAGCGATTTTAAATGACATCTCTTCTTTTATCATGAGATTAACTCATTAATAAGAAAAAATTAAATGGTGATGTATATCCTGGCTTGAACAGGGGACCGAGCTCTCTTTAGACAAATCTGATTTCTTTAAAAAGAAATGATTTGCTGAGATTTTATTATCCCTCTTTTGTCGGTGTTACGTAAAATATTCCCCTGTACAAATTATTTATTTCTGCATAAGAAAGACTATTTTAATGATCGGATTTTTTCGATTTTCGATACTTATCAGATGAATTTCTGTACAAAACCTGTCTAAGAACACTGCCAGACATATAAATTAGCTTTGGGTGAAATTTGCAAATGATAGGCTCAGCCGTTTTGCAACCTATGAGGAAGGAAGTCACACATACACACAGACACTCACACTCACACTCACTCTTACACACACACATACACGCATAAACTCACACACACACACACACACACGCATACACTCACACACACATACACGCATACACTCACACACACACACATACACGCATACACTCACACACACAAAGTGACTTTATATAACAACAAAGACAGAGATACATGTATGTAAAAATATAAGCAAAAAAAAAAAATATAGCCAAACTTCGTATTATTGCTAATGACGCCTGTTAACCATTTTCTAAACACATAACAAGAAAAAACTATTTTTTCACCCCCACCCTAGTACGCAATCTCATGACTAGTGCTATGACAACAGCATATTCTTTTCATTGTTTTGACTCTCGAGTGTGTATCCATTGATATCTTATATGTTTTTTTTTTATGTAGAGTGGTGTGGTTCTCGGTTGATTAATTGTGTCTAACTGCGTCAGATATATATTCGAGAGTCAAAACAACGAAAAGAATATGCTGTTGTCATAGCTCTACTCATGGCTGACTTACGTTTGTGTCTTTATTATGGTTTGATATTGTCTTTTTTAAAAAAAAAAAAAAACATTTTCCTCTGCAAATTTACTGATCTCCGAAACGGCTGAGCGTATAAAGAAGGAACACGCGTATGCGCGCGCGCACACACACACACACACACACACACACACACACACACACACACACACACACACACACTCACACACACACACTTTAATGATCCTGACGATTTATTTGGCTGGTGTGAATTTATTGTTATTATTGCCTTAAACAGGAAGCAGCTTGCTTGCAACATCCGCCATTTACCGATGGAACCGGAAGTTGCGACGTTTTCAAAAAACGCAGCAATTGAAGACAACCGGCGCGCGGGACATCACGGCATTCCAAGTGCTCGGATACCAATTCTTGATTGTCTCGCAAGCTTTCAACGGACGAACAACATTTTTAGAATCCGTCGTGTTCATATGGCATGATGGCAAGTTTGTTGAATTTACCAGCATCGAGGTAAGATTCCTGGGTGTTTTTGTAGATTCGTGATCTTTTAAAACAACGCATTTCAGGTGAAAACATTATTACGTATTTACATCTCATGTCTAAATTAATATACAGGGAGGAACGATAAAATTGCGCCCTAGAAAAGACGACCTGATTCCATTTCCGTTAAATGAAAATCGGGTTTCTTTTGTTGTTGTAGACGACATTGTCAGTTGTATACAAATCCTAAGAGCGATAGGAGCTTCCTATCATGTCTTAAAGTGACACAATGTTCAACGAGCAAGATCGGAAATGCGCCGCTCTACAGCACATGCTCTCTGTTGCAGACCAGGATATAAATATCCTAACTCGCTACAAAAGAAAATAATGAAACGAATGGAATGAAGGAAACAAAAACTCAATTGCTGGATAAAATAAACATGTCGTTTATTTTATGTCAAAATTAAATGGTTTAGGTGTAACACGTGTTCATTCAGGCGTTGACGACTACATGCGTGGAAAAGAAAGGAATTAAGTAGAGGACGAGAAATGGTAGTCCCGCATGTAGAAAGGGAAATAGAAAGGGAGTGTTGGCCTCAGCAAAACCGTGCGTTTATGATAGCAGTCGTCCACGTGGAAAAGTCTTCAAGCCAAGAGCTATGGACGCCGAACTTGCCTGATTGACGAACCCAGGCAAAAGGGGAAGAAAGAGGAAGTTGAATAGTGTTGTTGACTTTTATATCGGGGTGAGTCTTCTGACTGCGCATGTCTAGAATTCCTTTCAGGGGAAGTGACGTTTCCCTATGTGTGCGTACCTGTGCGCGTATGTGTGCGTACATGTGTGTATGTTAGCGTGTGTGTGAGTGTATATACGTGAACATGAATATATGTACGTGTCTGTGGGTATGTGCGTGCGTACATGTGGGTGTGTGTATGAGGATGTGTATATGCGTGCGTGTGTGTGCGTATGTGCGTGCGTACATGTGGGTGTGTATATGTGAGGGAAAACATGTTCGAACATCTCTACCGATCCAATTTATAGCAACAGAACCATTGCCAGCACTATCACAATGCAAATCTAAACGGTTCAACGCTTGGCACAGCTCAACGACAGTTTCCGGTCATGCTCATGGTCTTTGGTGTAGTTTCAAGTGAGAGAAGCATCACGACATCTCATATCTTCGAAATCGGCTTAAAAGTCAACACCAAAGTGTACTAGGATGTACTGAAGAGCGTGGTGATCCCCTGGGGCAATCAGGTGGCTACTGGCAGACCCTGGGTGTGGCAGCAGGACTCAGCGCCAGCCCACAAGTCCAAAGAGACCAAAGCTTGGTTTCAGAAGGAGTGTTACGACTTTGTACCTTGCTCTCACTACCCCCTTCTCCCCCAATCTGAACCCGTTGGACTACTTCGTTTTAGCATACGTCGAGAACATCACCAACATGACCTCTCACAACATGACCTCTCACAACATGACCTCTCACAACACCAAAGTCAGCCTGATTGCCGCTATCCGCCGAGTATTCGCCGAGCACCTGCCGGCACTTGTGGAAAAAGCATGCTCCCAGTTCTGGACTCGTATCGAGGCAGTGATTGAGGCTGAAGGCAGCTACATTGAATAGATGTCAGCTCTACTACATAATCAAGTTACCTGAATTGATTTTTTCACTAAAAGTTTTAAAATGAAAGCTGTTGTGTTGTTTTCTTTAGGGCAACAAATTTATCGTTCCACCTTGTAAATTAAAAAAAAAAAAAAAAAAAAAACTACAAAAAATGATCCAGTAGAAAAATAAATAAAAATAAACTGCCCGCCCGTGGAACACTATTCCGTTGGCTTGCTTCTCAGACGATTACAATATGGTAATCTTCAAGTCTAATGTAAACAAGTTCTTGTTGAGCCGTCCTCTTAAATAATCCAAATTCTACCCAATTTATACCATTAACGATTACTACACTACCACCTTACATTCGTTATCCCTTATCCTCGAGTTGCCTTCGGGACCTGATAATTGGTGACTCCCAAGTAAAAAAAAAAAAAAAAGACGAATTTATCGAATTACCGAGTTCTATTGTATGTTTTAATGTAAAAGAATTTTGCGACCAATTCAGTATGACGAACTGACTCATCTTCCTTGAGTTGACTTAAATTAAAGATCCGCGATTTTTAAACACATTTTTAAAGAGAGTAATTGCGGAATTGTGAACGTAATATAAGGCACAATCACGTGGACACACCGGTTCTTGCCAGATCACCGAAATTAAGCAGAGATAAGTCTGGCCAGTAACAGATGGGTGACCATTTGGGAAGGCTAGGCGCTGTATGTACCGCGCCAGGTCGTAGAAATTTCTAGATTGATATGTTTTTAACACATGAGGGGAAATGCACCCCCGAATAAAGGCGGAGAGCAACAGGGGAAACTACCATCTTCACTTGTCTTCCCGAGATTACCATGGTTCTATAATTTGGAGAGCCGTGGTCGTCGATGCTGTTAAAACGGTAGAGTCGCTGCATGCAATTGTGGATGACTTTCTGTTAATAAAAAAATACATCTAAAATAATTTTTCATATTTTTTTAAAAATTTATATTAATTTTGACATGACAAGTAAGTACGTAATAATATTTTCAATTTAATGATGACACGTAATAATATTTTCAATTTAATAATGACACATAATAATATTTTCGATTTAATAATGACACGTAATAACATTTTCAATTTAATAATGACACGTAATAATATTTTCAATTTAATAATGACACGTAATAATATTTTCAATTTAATAATGACACGTAATAATATTTTCAATTTAATAATGACACGTAATAATATTTTCAATTTAATAATGAAACGTAATAATATTTTCAATTTAATAATGACACATAATGATATTTTCAATTTAATAATGACACGTAATAATATTTTCAATTTAATAATGACAGTAATAATATTTTCGATTTAATAATGACACATAATAATATTTTCAATTTAATAATGACACGTAATAATATTTTCAATTTAATAATGACAGTAATAATATTTTCGATTTAATAATGACACGTAATAATATTTTCAATTTAATAATGACACGTAATAATCTTTTCAATTTAATAATGACACGTAATAATATTTTCAATTTAATAATGACACATAATAATATTTTCGATTTAATAATGACACGTAATAATATTTTTAATTTTATAATGCACATAATAATATTTTCAATTTAATAATGACACGTAATAATATTTTCAATTTAATAATGACACGTAATAATATTTTCGATTTAATAATGACACGTAATAATATTTCAATTTAATGATGACACGTAATAATATTTTCAATTTAATAATGACACATAATAATATTTTCGATTTAATAATAACACGTAATAATATTTTCAATTTAATAATGACACGTAATAATATTTTCAATTTAATAATGACACGTAATAATATTTTCAATTTAATAATGACACGTAATAATATTTTCAATTTAATAATGACACGTAATAATATTTTCAATTTAATAATGACACGTAACAATATTTTCAATTTAATAATGACACTTAATAATATTTTCAATTTAATAATGACACGTGATAATCTTTTCGATTTAATAATAACACGTAATAATATTTTCAATTTAATAATGACACGTAATAATATTTTCAATTTAATAATGACACGTGATAATCTTTTCGATTTAATAATGACACGTAATAATATTTTCGATTTAATAATAACACGTAATAATATTTTCAATTTAATAATGACACGTAATAATATTTTCGATTTAATAATAACACGTAATAATATTTTCAATTTAATAATGACACGTAATAATATTTCCAATTTAATAATGACACGTAATAATATTTTCAATTTAATAATGACACGTAATAATATTTTAAATTTAATAACGACACGTAATAATATTTTCGATTAATAATGACACGTAATAATCTTTTTGATTTAATTATGACACGTAATAATCTTTTCGATTTAATTATGACACGTAATAATATTTTCAATTTAATGATGACACGTAATAATATTTTCAATTTAATAATGACACATAATAATATTTTCGATTTAATAATGACACGTAATAATATTTTTAATTTAATAATGCACATAATAATATTTTCAATTTAATAATGACACGTAATAATATTTTCGATTTAATAATGACACGTAATAATATTTTCAATTTAATAATGACACGTAATAATATTTTCAATTTAATAATGACACATAATAATATTTTCAATTTAATAATGACACGTAATAATATTTTCAATTTAATAATGACACATAATAATATTTTCAATTTAATAATGACACGTAATAATATTTTCGATTTAATAATGACACGTAATAATATTTCAATTTAATGATGACACGTAATAATATTTTCAATTTAATAATGACACGTAATAATATTTTCGATTTAATAATAACACGTAATAATATTTTCAATTTAATAATGACACGTAATAATATTTTCAATTTAATAATGACACGTAATAATATTTTCAATTTAATAATGACACGTAACAATATTTTTAATTTAATAATGACACTTAATAATATTTTCAATTTAATAATGACACGTAATAATATTTTCGATTTAATAATAACACGTAATAATATTTTCAATTTAATAATGACACGTAATAATATTTTCAATTTAATAATGACACATGATTTTCAATTTAATAATGACACATAATAATATTTGAAATTTAATAATGACACGTAATAATATTTTCAATTTAATAATGACACATAATAATATTTTCAATTTAATAATGACACGTAATAACATTTTCAATTTAATAATGACACGTAATAATATTTTCAATTTAATAATGACACGTAATAACATTTTCAATTTAATAATGACATGTAATAATATTTTCAATTTAATAATGACACGTAATAATATTTTCAATTTAATAATGACACGTAATAATATTTCCAATTTAATAATGACACGTGATAATATTTTCGATTTAATAATGACACGTAATAATATTTTCAATTTAATAATGACACGTAATAATATTTTCAATTTAATAATGACACGTAATAATATTTTCAATTTAATAATGACACGTAATATTCTTTTCGATTTAATAATGACACGTAATAATATTTTCAATTTAATAATGACACGTAATAATCTTTTCAATTTAATAATGACACGTAATAATATTTTCAATTTAATAATGACACATAATAATATTTTCAATTTAATAATGACACGTAATAATATTTTCGATTTAATAATGACACGTAATAATATTTTCAATTTAATAATGACACGTAATAGTATTTTCAATTTAATAATGACACGTAATAATATTTTCAATTTAATAATGACATGTAATAATATTTTCAATTTAATAATGACACGTAATAATATTTTCAATTTAATAATGACACATAATAATATTTTCGATTTAATAATGACACGTGATAATCTTTTCGATTTAATAATGACACGTGATAATATTTTCAATTTAATAATTACACGTAATAATATTTTCAATTTAATAATGACACGTGATAATCTTTTCGATTTAATAATGACACGTAATAATAATTTCAATTTAATAATGACACGTAATAATATTTTCAATTTAATAATGACACGTAATAATATTTTCAATTTAATAATGACACGTAATAATATTTTCAATTTAATAATGACACGTAATAATATTTTCAATTTAATAATGACACGTAATAATAATTTCAATTTAATAATGACACGTAATAATATTTTCGATTTAATAATGACACGTAATAATATTTTCAATTTAATAATGACACGTAATAATATTTTCAATTTTATAATGGCACGTAATAATATTTTCAATTTTATAATGACACGTAATAATATTTTCAATTTAATAATGACACGTAATAATATTTTAAATTTAATAATGACACGTAATAATATTTTCAATTTAATAATGACACGTAATAATATTTCCGATTTAATAATGACATGTAATAATATTTACAATTTAATAATGACACATAATAATATTTTCGATTTAATAATGACACGTAATAATATTTTCAATTTAATAATGACACGTAATAATATTTCCAATTTAATAATGACACGTAATAATCTTTCCAATTTAATAATGACACGTAATAATATTTTCAATTTAATAATGACACGTAATAATATTTTCAATTTAATAATGACACGTAATAATATTTTCAATTTAATAATGACACGTAATAATATTTTAAATTTAATAATGACACGTAATAATATTTTCACTTCAACTGCGTTAGTTTAAAAGATTGCCAATCTACTCAAGCACCGATTTGTATTTTCTTTTCGGGTTATTTGGATTATTCGAACTACTGTTCTCATCTTGAGTGTTATTCGCGCACTGTTTCGACCGATTAACCCCCGACCTTCTTCATGTGTATTTCATTGATCTCGTGGATCTTTTTGTCAAACTCCGAATCTGCATGGACTTTTGAATGAAACCTTTTATTTAATCCCTGGGGGTAGCATGCTCTCGTTCTATCAGCCATGACTGTGTAGAATTTTAAAATAATTCTCGCAATTGTATTCTCAGTATCGCTTGCATTGGGGATTGAACTCTCAACCTCCAGAAGAGTGTCGAAATTTTGTGATTAATTAAAGGGTTCCATTTGAAGTTCCGTACAGATTCCCGAGTTTGACAGAAAGATTTCCGAGTTCGACAAAATACATCTGAAGAAGGTCGGAGTTTATATTGACCGAAACGTTGTGAAAATAATACCCAAAATGAGAACAATAGTCCGGAGAATCTAAGTGATACAATTTATCAATCCTTATCTAAAAAATTAAAAAAATAATTGTTTGTTTTGTTTTACGGCGTATCAACACTTTTTATGTAATTCAATGTTGAATCCATTAAGCGATTACGAAAAGAGATTTGGTGTCTGTCCATCTGAAGCCGAACTCTACTATTACTTCTATTAATCGTGATATTGCACTTTAAATGTTCAATTCAACTTTACTATACCATTTCAAACTAATATACCATCTTTCAATGTTCACATTAGAGTGTGGAAATAGTGTCTGTTCTGTTTTTTTATACCATTTTCCCAGGCATTATCTCCGTCTATTTGAGGGCTTCGTGTATCACCTTTCTGTGACGTTAGACCTAGATATCCCGTATCTTTTCTGTTCTCATGAAACAATACTTACAGACATTACCTCATCCTTTGGCGGATAGTGTAGTATCTGTATGATTTTCATAATACCATCTTCCCAGGTATTACCTCCTTTTTAGGGTGGTATGGAATTATACTATCAGCGAATGAATGCGGCTTCTGTAAAAAAAAAAAAATCTATTTAACACATGAAAATGGAAATTTTTTTTTTTTTTTTTTACACAGTGATCACCACTTATCAAGGCCCGGAAGCCACTCAGGGATAAGGGTTATTGCAAGTACATTACGTTAGTGTGGAGATTTGATGAAGTCTGACTGCAATTATTTATATCGTTTTTACAATTGCAATCAAAAGATTAAAAAAAATATCAACAAACTTAGGCACAAGGTCCTATAAGAAGTTGGGGAGGGGAAGGGTGTATTTATTTGATTCCCCACTGAGCAAATTAGACACAAGGCCGTTTTTAATGTGGAGAAAAAGGAGGAGGGGGGAGGGAAAAGGGGGACCAGCTCCCGAGAGGTGGGAAATGGGAGCTGGATAGTGATTTGCCAGCTGGCCCATGTAGGGTTGCCCTTACATGGACCAGAAGATTGTCACAAAGGCAAAGATCTTTGATTGTACCATCTGCCGGGACAGATACTACGATATCTATTTGCTTCCCCACCGAGCAAATTAGGCACAAGGTCGATTTTTAAAGTGAGGAGTGAAGGGGAGGCAGAAGGGAAAAGGGGACCAGCTACGAGAGGTGGGAAATGGGAGTTGGATAGTGATTTGCCAGCTGCCCCAAGTAGGGTTTCCCCTACATGGACCAGAAGATTGCCACAAGGGCAATGGTCTTTTCTTGCAGCATCTGCCGGAACAGACACCACATTTTGATCGCCTTTGCTTGCAGCATCTGCCGGGACAGATCCTACACTTTGATCTTGGCCCAAAGGCCACAAAGGTCCTCCCGTGCAGGGGAGGTGGGCCTGCGGAGGGGAAGGGTCGTGTTTATTTGCTCCCCCACCGAGCAAATTAGGCACAAGGCTGATTTTTAATGTGAGGAGTGAAGGGGAAATGAGGACCAACTCCCTGAGGAGTAGGGGGAGGAGCTGGATAGTGACAATTGGTATGAAGGGTTGCCCCTACATTGACCAAGGTCTTATATGTGGGGTTGCCCCCACATATAATCTTTGATTGCAGCATCTGCTGGAACAGATACTACACCTTGATCTTGGCCCTGAAGGCCACAAAGGTCCTCCCATGCGGTGGAGGTGGGCCTGGGGAGGGGAAGGGTGATATTTATTTGCTCCCCCCACTGAGCAAATTAGGCACAAGGCCGATTTTTAATGTGAGGGGGAAGGGAAAAGGGGACCAGCTTCCGAGAGGTGGGAAATAGGAGCTGGATAGTGATTTGCCAGCTGGCCCCTGTAGGGTTGCCCCTACATGGAGCAGAAGATTGCCACAAGAGCAATGGTCTTTGCTTGCAGCATCCGCCGGAACAGATACTACACCTTGATCTTGGCCCGAAGGCGACAAAGGTCTTCCCGTGCGGGGAAGGTGGGCCTGGGGAGGAGAAGGGTGCAGGGTCTTTATGACTAACGTTATTACAATTTATTTGAAAGAATACTCTTGACTGGCAACATTTACCATAATACCCTAACCCTAACCCTAACCCAATCACTCGGTGGACTTAAAACTACTTAATGTCCCCATCGTTTTTCAAAAAGATAAATAATTTATAACAAGAAAAACGTTGTAAAGATATTTTCATGTTTGTGTATGCATTTTTTTTTTTTTTTTTACAAGGAGGTCACCACTTATCAAGGCCCAGAAGCCACTCAGGGATAAGGGTTATTGCATGTATAGTACGTTGTACGTTAGTGTTGAGATTTCATAAAGCGTCTACTTAAGGGGCCGGTTCATCAGGAATTTGTTTACGTTGGATTTGAAGACATCCAAGTTGTAGTCAGGTGGGAAACAGGCAGACGGAACAGAGTTCCACTGGCGTGCTGTTCTAAGAAAGAAGCTTTGTTCATGGAATCCACGTTTTGATTTAGGCACAGATAGAGAGTGGGGAAAATTTTGACAGTGGCTTCAGCTAGACGGGTGTTTTTGGTAAAAGATTGGCGAGGGGGGGGGACCAGAGATTGGAGCTCAGACGAGCACTTGCCATGGAAATAACGGTAAAACAAAGACAGGCTCGCAACGTCTCTTCTGTGGGAGAGAGGTTGCAGGGAAGAGAAAAGGGCATCCCCCACTAAGCCACAAAGTCTATTTTGTACTCTGTCAAGGCAGGATAGGCTATTTTTAGCAGTTCCTGCCCAGATATAGCAGCAGTACTCCATCCTTGCATTTTAAAAAAAAAATATTATATATAAAAATTGTGTGCATATGTGTAAATTTGTGTATGCATTTTTTTCACATGTGTGTGTGTGTGTGTGTGTGTGTGTGTGTGTGTGTGTGTGTGTGTGTGTGTGCGTGCATATGTGTAACGAAGTTCAAAAGTTCAGATCTTGAGAAATATATGTTCAAAAATAGAGTTCGTGGTGGGAGGGGAAAAGCTAAAAAATGTTCAAGTGTCCGTGAAGGTAGGAGTTTCAACAAAATATATTATGCCTACTGGGGTAGGGTTTGTAAGTTTACCTGCCCTGCCCTCATCTAAATGATAGATCCCCCACTGTTTTCCGGGGAACCGAAAACAAGCAGACTATCCCTACATGGGATTGGGGAGATGCTTACAGGAATCAGGGAGAAAAATAATGAGGAGGGAATAAAAAAAAAACAGGGATAAAAAACAAAGTGATATAGAGGATGGGCAGACTTGGAGGTACTCTAGTACCAACAAAATAAAACAGACGGGATCTTATTTTTACCACCAGTCAAAAGTGTTTTTAAGGTCCTACGCTTGCCTAGCGGGATGGGTGCCGAAGGATCCAGGACCGCATGTGCCATATCTCATGGAGGAATCACAAATTCAAACCTAGCTCCTCGACGGATGCACAAACTAGTGTTGTGCACCCACCTCTTATCAAACTCCACTCTAGGCAACCTCCTCCAATCGCATCTGATATTTACTTTAAGCAGATGCTTAAAGTAAACGATAAGATCCGATCTGGAACAGATGTCCCTTCGTGAACCAACTTGAGGCGCATGATCTAGATCACCATACGCGCTAATGCCAGTATCACCAAGAAAACCATTCTTTCCTCCCTGGGAAACGGCGGGTCCATGTTGCAAACAAAATAAGCTTCATTGAGAACAAGCAGGCACTCGGCATGATTGTAATTAATGGCCACTTAAGGTTGACTACCCAGAACTATAAACACACAATCTATTTCTACTACTAACAAGCCGCCCCGTGTTTTCCGGTCGTAAGATACGCTTAAATATAATATTTTGATTAAAAAAATACATTAAGAAATTTACGGGCGGGGTTTGAACCTACAGACCACGTCATGCAAAAATAAAAATAAAAATACATAAAAAAATAAATAAACACATAAATTTACAAGTCTTATAAAATTCTTTGCAGTTAACGGAAAAAAATTAAGAAATTTACGTGCGGGGTTTGAACCGACAGACCACGTCATGCAAAAAAAATAAAAATAAAATAAATAAATAAAATAATGATAACAAACAAAACAAAATAAAAACACGTGAATTTTCACGTATTATAAAATTCTTTGCAATTAATGAAAAAAAAATTAAGAAATTTACGTGCGGAGTTTGAACCTACAGACTACGTCACGCAAAAAAGCAACAACAAAAAAAACAAAAACAAACAGAAAACAAAACAAAAACATGCTATCAACTTACCCATAGTAGAATTTTCACGGCCCGTTGTTCTATCATTGTTACTAAGCAACGACATGGAAAAACTGATAGATGAATTAAAATAACAGTTTCAATTATCGGTAATTATAGGAGGTATTCTGAGACAAAACTTAACTAAAATCAACCCAAGAATTATAATCTTAAGTTCTGCAAATTTTAAAGGAAATATATTCAGCCGTTTCGGAGTCTAAAAGGAACGAACTCACACACACAGAGACAAAGTTGCATTTATGTAATTGTAGATAGATAGATAGATAGATAGATAGATAGTAAAAGATAGCTGGATAGATAGATAGATAGATAGATATAGAGATTATTTAACAGTCACTTTGTGTGTGTGTGTGTGTGTGTGTGTGTGTGTGTGAGAGAGAGAGAGAGAGAGAGAGAGAGAGAGAGAGAGAGAAAGAGAGAGAGAGAGTTCCTCATAGGTTCCGAAACGGTTGAGCCAATCTTTTACAAATTTCATACAAAGGTAATTTATATGTCTGGCAGTGTTCTTAGATATGTTTTGTACAGAAATTCATCCGATAAGTATCGGAAATCCAAAAATCAGATCCTAAAAGCAGTTTTTTTTTCTTATAGATTAAAAAGATAATTTTTACAAGGAGATTTTTAAAAGGGAGATAAATAAAAATCTTAGCAAATTCTTTGTTTTTATAAAAAAAAAAACAAAATGATTGACATCTGGATTTATAGCTCAGTTGTAGAGCGACGGACTATGAATCGAATATCCCGTGGTCAAGCCCGGGCGTACCTCACCATTTTATTTTATTTCTTTACGATAAAAGGAAGATGCACCATTTAAAATCATTTTATCTTTTGCATATTTTAAAACTAAACATTAATCAGAAGTGACTTTTCCAGGGCATTCATCGTCAAGCCCAACTATCAGCTGACGTGATATTATAAACAAACACAAACGGAATTTGATGAACGACATTATCATTATTATTTTTAAAAATTTTTGCGAATTCGTTAAAACTTTTTTGCAAATTATTCCTCGTAATCTATAATATTAAATAGAGGATTGATTCTATAATAATACATTCGCAATTTGTATAAATTAAAATATCATTTTTAAGCGTATTGTACGGCCGGGCAACGCCGGGCGGCCAGCTAGTAAAAGATAAAATTAGCATCTAACTTTTTGAACAATTGGATTATTCGGATTACTGTTCTCATTTTGATTGTTATTCGCACAACGTTTTGGTCGATGTAAACCCCGACCATCTTGTCAAACTTGGGAATCTTTCCGTCGAACTCGGGAATCTTTTTGTCATACTGTGGAATCTTTCTGTCAAATCTGGGAACCTTTCTGCATATTCGGGAATCATTCAGTTGAACTCGGGAAGCTTTCTATCAAACCTTGGTACCTTTCTGCGAACAGTCGAGCTCGGGAATCATCCTCTCGGACTTGGCAATATATCTTTTGAACACGGCCATTTTTATTCGCTCTGAAATCTTTCTGTCGAGCCTGCATGAAACTTAAACAGAAAGATTCCTGAATTGAACAAGAGACACATGAAGGAGGCTGGGAGTTATATCGGCCGAAACGTTCTGATAATGACACCCACGACGAGAGCAGTAGTCCAAATAATTCATCATCATCATCATCATCATCATCATCATCATCATCATCATCATCATCATCATCATCAACAACAACAACAACAAGCGCGGCTGTAGCCGAAATTGAACTCACTACAAGAGTTTGCTGTGTAATTCAAATCTTGTCGGTAGCTGAATACTTGATACTTCGCCAGGGGTATCAAGCGTATGTTTTTTTTATCGTGACACCATCACTAGACGGGTTGCCTACCACGACGTAAGAGAGTCTCATCTACCTTCGAGAGAAGGATAGACTGCGCCAGTTTCTCAATCTGGTATTTTACCTTGTGGTACATACAGCGCCTCGCCTTTCCAAATGATCAGCCATCTGGTACTGGCCAGGCTCAACATTGCTTAACTTCGGTGATCTGGCGAGAACCGGTGTGTCAACGTGATTGTGTCGTATATAAATAATCCAAAATGATACAAAATAAATATTATTATTATTTTTTTTAATTTTCGATTTTACGGATAACCATTTTTTTTTTTTTTAACTCTTCCAGACGATCGGCGCCGTCGATTGGGAATATTTTTCCATAAACAATGATCATTACTTGGCAGTTGTAAACAGTTATAATTTTGGTCCACAAAATCACCAGAAAGCAAAAACGTACTCAACGCAGTCGACAATTTACAAACTGAATATTCACAAAAAAGCCTTTGAACGTTTTCAGAATGTCCCAACAAACAGGTAAGTTTTTTGGATTTGTATTACTGTACACATAGATTCGAAAAAGTTGTCAAAAAACAAATATATAACAAATAAATGTTATCAAAGGCAAGATAAGTTACTTTTCTACCAAACTGGATATAATTTTCGTGTTTTTATTCAATTTAACATGTTTATTCAGCTCGAAAAGCATACAGTGTTTAGCGATGTATTGGAAAATTCAAGATGGCGGCCGATTCTCTCTTTAACACGATAAGTTCAGGAAAAGGTGTTATAACTAATAAACTAGACAAAATACTATTAAAAACCACCGAATATATGTCAAGTTATGTCACGGTAACATATATTGAGCGAATTTCTAACAGTATTTTGTCTAGTTTATTATTTATTACGCCTTTTTCCAAACTTACCGTGTTAAAGAGAGAATCGGCCGCCATCTTGAATTTTCCAATACATCGGTAAACACGGTATGCTTTTCGAGCTGAATAAACATGTTACACTGAATAAAAACACGAAAATTATATCCAGTTTGATAGAAAAGTAACTTATCTTGCCTTTGATAACATTTATTTGTTATATATTTGTTTTTTGACAACTTTTTCGAATCTATGTGTACAGTAATACAAACCCAGTTTTTTTTTTTAATTTTTTTTTTTTTATTACATTTTCACCCCAAACAAGGCACATTGCCACTTTGGTGTAGGGGGCTACTATCAGGGCCAACAACTAATGGGGTACTATGTAGGGATTTGGGCAGCAACATGTTGGTTCACGTTGCACTTGAACTTCTGCATGTCAGTACAGTTCGGGAAGCAGTGACCTGGAATGGAATTCCAAAGTCTAGCGGTTCTGGGGAAGAAACTACTGGAGTAGAAAGATCTTTTACATCTAGGGATCTCTACAGTGTGGGGGTGGGATTTTGCAGCTTGTCAGGTCTGTCGAGGGTGTTCACGTCGTGGGGGCACAAGTGCTTGCAGTTCATCAGAGCATTCACCATTAAAATACTTGTAGAACAGGCAGAGGGATGCAACGTTTCGTCGATGGGACAGAGGCTGAAGCTTAGATGCCAGTTTAGGGCCTATCAGATTTGCGACTCTCTTTTGAACCCTGTCAAGGAGCGAGAGACTAGTAGCCGATGCACCAGCCCAAATATGACAGCAATACTCCATACATGGGCGAATGGTTGCCTTATAGAGGTACAGGATACTTTCGGCTGTTAGTAGTTTTCTAGCACGGTAGAGAGAGCCCACCTTCCTTGCAGCGGCCCTTGCAATGCCTTCGATGTAATTGTTCCAACTCATGTTTCATGTGAACGTTAGGCCAAGGAGCTGGAAAGACGTACTCTCAGATAAAGATTCGTTGGCCATTGCTATAGGTGGTAGAGAAGGTTTCTTGTAATTATTGAATGAAACCAGTTTTGTCTTGGCGGCATTGAACGTGACCATCCATTTTTGTCCCCATTCCACCACTGATTGGAGGTCATCCTCTAGTGTTTCTGCCATTACTTTAGATATATGTTCATTGTGATCATGAATAACAAATTAATAAATTATTTTTATTCAACAAAAACTGTGGAAATTTGCTGAGTAATTCCTTTTGATTATGTCTGAAGAGAACGAGAAAGTACAAAGAATTCACTGTTGTCGAACTTCTCCCGTTGAATCTTTCACGAATTGAAGAATCAACGTTTCTTCATTAATTAATGATTTTATCTTTAAGGTAGATTCAGACATAAATATTTTGTTATTACTTTCTATAGTGTCTGCACGACTGTGGAACTCTGTTCCATCTGCCTGCTTCCCACCTGACTACAACCTGGATGTCTTCAAGTCCAACGTAAACAGATTCCTAACGAACCGCCCCCTTAAGTAGACACTTTATTAAATCTCCACACTAACGTACTGTAATTCAATAACCCTTATCCCTGAGTGGCTTCCGGGCCTTGATAAGTGGTGACCACCTTGTAAAAAAAAAAAAGAAAAAAGTTTGCTAGTAATGGATAAGTTTAGGATATGTGTTTAATACATGAATTTTGAATTAAAATAATGTATATTCTAACACTGGTGACCCCGACGTGATTTCTGTAAAATAATACGACAAAAGTAATAAAACCAAATATCTTTATTGTTTCCTAGAGAATAAAAATTGCTACCAGAACAATAGCAGACACTCGCCATGAAAAATTGAATCAATAAAAAAAATTTGATAGATTTTTAAAGTTTAAAAATTGAAAAATACTGAGCTCGTAAAATTCAATTAATTTCATTCCTGTTTAAAAAAAAATATTTCTATTACTTTTAAAACAACTTTAATAGTTTATTTTGGAAGTATAATCTGTAAAGAAAATAACCCACTTTTAAAGGAGAAATTACGAGTTTTTTTTTTTAATATTTTATTCGCAGTTTCGTGTTAGGGGGTGTCAAAAATTCCTACAAAAATTCTGATACACCTAATACTTAAAAAAAATTGTTTATCTTCGAAGCAATAAACGTCTCTGCTTGACTCGTCAACTGCAAATATTTTACGAAATTTGCTGGCTTTTTTTTTTTCGCGCGAAAAACATGACGATATATACGAAATTCGTGTATGAAATTGTCATTTTAATTCAGTAAAACTTTTTTGTTGTTTGTTTTCGTGCGAAGTTGTCGTCGTCAGTCATCAATGGAGACTTGATTACGTTACCAGATCTGAAAGGCAACATTTACTTATTATTAAAGACTTATTTATTTTAGAGGAAGTTATTTATTTCGAAAAAAATTCTTCAATGATAAATAAATGTTGATTTTCGGATCTGATAACGTAATCAAATCTCCATTGATGACCGTAAATGACAATTTCGCACAGAAGAAAAATGTTGTATTGAATTAAAATGACAATTTCATGTGCGATTTTCGTGTACAGCGTCACGTTTTTCACGCGCAAAAGATATATATATATATATATATATATATATATATATATATATATATATATATATATATATATATATATATATACACTAGCAAAAGTACTCGTCGTTGACTGGGTTCAAAAACAGTCTACAGAAAATGGACTCTGATTTATGACAGTATGATAGGTTATGAAAAGGAAGGGTTGTAAAGAGATAGCTTCGAATTTGGGGGTATCAAAACCAAAGCAAAATATGATGAAAGTAAAAATAAAATAGATAAACTCCATAATTTATTATACCATACCTGTTCACACTGAAACACTTATCACAATATTCTGTGGATCTATATTAAAAAACCTTGTTAAACTTTGTGACATATTTCCATTCTATGGAGGTCAGGCGCGAACGAACACCCCATAATTTTATTATACCATATTTCTTCAAACAGAAACATAATTATCAAAGTATACTTACACGGATAGATATAAAAAGTCTTTATTAAAGTTTGTGCCTATTTCCATTCTATGGAGGCCAGGCGCGAATGCAGACCCCACAATTTTATTATACCATCCGTATTTAAGTTAAAACATACTTATCAAAGTATTCTTATGTACATCTATATTGTAAACTTGTAAACGTTTTTTTTTTGTTAATTTTTAATTTTTTTTTTATTTCCATACTTTGTGGACCAGGCACGAACGCAGACCCCACAATTTTAATGAACCAATGTTCTGCCAGATAAAACATACCCATTCCTGTGTCTCGATACATCTTCTATCATTATATGTAATCAATTTTTTAAAATAATCAACCATATAGGAGCCTATTCGTGACTAGACACACACACACACATACACACACAGACATTCAGCTTTATATTATAAGATATATATATATATATATATATATATATATATATATATATATATATATATATATATATATATATATATATATACTAGCACGGAGACACGACATTGCCCGGGATTGAATGATAATCAACGAATGTTTCACACTCCCATATTTCTTTTTTTTTTCATCAAATTTGTAATCACAAACCAAGAACCTTTTTTTTTTTTTTACATTTATTAATTTTCTTTGTTTAAAAACTTCTATTATATCGAATAATAAAAGTTTTTTTTTTTTTTACATTTCTATGAATTAAGTTTTTTTAAAAAAATATGATATTAAATTATTTTTACACATGTGTTTTCAGTTTTAGAATTTAATATAATAAAAATAATAGTAATAATAATGATAATAATATGATAATAATAATAATAATAATAATACAATAATAATATGATAATAGTATAATAGTTTGATACTACTACTATTACTACTAATAAAATAATATGATAATAATAATAATGATTTCATTGTTTATTAATATTTGTTCAAAGCAATTGTTGAAACAACAACAACAACAACAACAACAACAAAATAAAGTTTCAAAAACAATTATTACTTTTTTTTTGAATGGAAAAATAGGTGCTTCTTCATTATTGTAGCGAAAATCGAAATATCAAATTTCAAGTAAAACAAATGATATCTACTTAATTGCCATGTCACAATAATTAAAATATCCAGAAATTACGAAAAACGATAAGGTATAAAATTATTAATGAAAACAGTTTTCGAAGACAATTAGCGAAAATTGAGTTTCCCTAAATTGGCCAAAGATTTTCAGGTTTCACAAAATTATTACCTCCCTTGTTGCTATTCGAGCTCTCCTTTTTTCCTGTGTATTTATTTAATGTTTAAGCGAAACTTAATTTACGCTAATTGTCTTTGAAAACTTTTTTTTTCTAGAGAGATCACTTATACAGGCTTTGAGGGTGGGTGGGGGGTACCCTAGAATAACAAAAAAAGTCATAGTGGAATTTAGGCCAGATTATCTAAGGGGGCGACTCAACGGATTTTTTTTTACTTAGGAGTCACCACTTATTAAGGCCTGAAGAGGATCAGATTTAATTTAATTAAGGCAGCAATGGTGTAAATTGGGTAGAATTAAAATTATTTAAGGGGGGGGGGGGCTCACCAAGAACCTGTTTAAATTGGACTTAGAAGCTACCGTATTATAATTTGTGTGAATTTTAAATCGTTTGACTTACCGATAGACATTCCAGTCACGCATGAATCTCGTTGAAGAGAGTTTGTGTCAAAATTTTAATATTTGTAGGGGGTGCTCAGTTTCTAATGCAACGTTTTAGTAAATCGATCACCCATTTTAGAACCATGCTCACATTCGGAACAGATTCTGCAAATGCTTAGGAAATTTGTGTTCGTTACAACTCTACTTTCAACCGAGTCGTTGTTTGTTTCGTTCACCACACTCTTTTCTTCTACCTCTTCTTTTACACACGTCCGTTCGTTTTCGTGACTCAAAATCGTCTCTCTTCCCGCTTTCCTTTCCTCGTTATTTATGGAATCAGGGTACGAGATTCTCCGAGATTCTCCGAGATTCCACGAGATTCCACGAGACTTTTTCCACATAAACGCATGCGGGCCCCATCTTGATTCTTAGTTTGTGCTCTGCAGGCACAAACGCGCAGCCTCTTTAACGGTAAGCCACTTTCTCCACAGTTTGGATATATAAAAGGAGTGGCCGCTCTACGGTTGTTATTGTTGTCTTTCAGGGGTGCCACCCCGGCCCCGGGCAGTATGTGTTCCGGCAAATACTGCAATTAAAGGCCATTGCCTTTGTGGCAATCAGTTATTGGTCAATGTAGGGGGAAACCTTCATACCAATTATCAATATCCAGTTCCCTCTCGGGGGGGGGGGAGCTGGTCCCCCTCCACATTAAAAAAAAGGCCTTGTGTTTAATTTGCTTAGTGGGGAAGCAAATAAATACCCAGACAAACTACGCTTCGACCATCGTTACTCATCTGTTACTTTTGGCCTGTTGGTCAAGATCAAAGTGTAGTATATTTAAAAAAAAAAAAAAAAAAAAAAATGCATACACAAACACACAGACAACTGTTTATAAATTGTAAATATGGTTTTGATTCTTAAACGCTGGGGATTTATTAGTTAGATTAAGATCCATAGAGTGAATGAGGTATTTTGGTAAATGTTGCCAGTCAAGAGTAAGACTCCAAAGTCTACATTTATTACTTTTTAATCACTTTAGTCACAAAGACCCTGAACCTTCCCCTCCCCAATCTCTTGTAGGGCCTTGTGCCTAATTTTGTTATTTAAGAATATTTTGTTTTTTTTACTTAATTGTATTTTCAAAATTTTAAAAGCAATAAAATATATAAACAAGATCAAAGTGTAGTATCTGTTCTTCAGATGCTGCACTTCCATTTCTTGTTCTCTTTCAGTGGAGGAACAGTCCTTCACGACTGAGACAATTTTTTATTTTTGTACCTTTTCTCCACGTTAAAAAACGACCCTGGTGTCTAACTCTGTCCCGTGGGGAGGCATAGTAAATAGGTACTTTTACAAGAAAAGACTGTAATCAACGTCGGCATTTCGTTGCAAGTCTTTTCTTCTCCCCCCCCCTACTCGTCGATCAGCTAATTCTGACACATTGTATTCACCCGGGAAGCAGGCCAGTGGAACAGTGTTCCACAGGTAGGCAGTTCTAGTTCTGGTGAGCAGTTCATGAAATTTGCGTTTAGATTTAGGTGCAGATAGAGAGTGGGTGGGTGGGGGGTTGATAGTGGTTGTAGCTAGTCGAGTGCTTTTGTGAAAGTTTGTGAAATTTATTCACATTGGATTTGAAGATGACCATGTAATAGTCAGCGAAGAAGCAGACCCGGAGTATTGCATTCCACAAACGTACAGCTCTAGGAAATAAACTCTGGTCATGGAATTTTCGTTTAGTATTATACACTGATAGAGAATGCAGGAAGTTGTTGGCAGTAGTTTCAGCTAGGCGTGAATTAGTTGCAAACGTTTGAAGGGGAGGGACCATAGATTGGAGCTCAGTCGAGCACCTACCATAAAAGTATCGATAGAGCAGAGAGAAACCTGCAATGTCTCTTCTGTGAAAAAGAGGAAGTGAGATGGCGAAATGTTCACCGCCCACTAGATTTCGAAGACGGGTTTATAATTTTGTGTTAAAGCAGGACACAGTGCTTTTAGAAGCTCCACCCCAGATGTGGCAGCAGTACTAGCAGTGTCAGAAATCGTCCGTAAAAATTTGTGGTAAACACTGGAATATTTAGACTTACTGTCTTTCGAAGCTTATGACTTCTTGAAAAATGGAATTCAAACCCTAATTTTTTTTAATTAAAGGAGCAAAGACCAACAATTAAAAAAAATAACAGGTTTAATAGCAAATTATGCAATAGTTGTTTTTTTTTAAATCGGTTTTCCTTAAAAAAGATTAAAAAAAAAACAAAATTTTACTTCCTTCGATTATAAAAAATATATAAATTCCAAAAAAATACTTACCTATAAAAACTAGTATTCGATGAGTAATTCAATTGTTCATTGTTAAGAATTTATCCATATTTATACTTATATTCCATGTCCTTTTTAAATAAAATACTTTTTTAAACAAGGATTAAAAACAAAGGAGAACTCACATTTTTTTTAACTGTTCAAAAAAAGGGAGACAATCTGATTTTATTCACCTTTATATTCCGGCGCTTTGAAGGGACATAATTTATATGACTTTTTAATGCGTGCTGTAAACCAAATTTAGTATTTCGGTCCGCCGTACTTAAAAACCGAACATATTCACTTATAAGTTTTTATTGTTAAACAAAAAAAAAAAAAAAACAGTTGACCGATTAAATTTTTTTTTTATTCTCTTAATGAAATACATGAGTTTTTGATTGGTATATTTTAATACTTCTTTATCGACTGAATTCTTTGCTTTTTTATATCTAAAAAAAGAAAACATTGAATGAAATAGAAAAAATTGTTGTAAGCATCCCATATTTATTTGACATTCTAAGCATCACATAAGCTTCCACTTAAAAAAAAAAGTCAACGTGGTTTTTAAAAAAACTTTGGACTTTACAGGTAAATTTCCAAAAAACTATTCTTTTTTTTGTTTTAAATTAGAATATTTTATTTGTTGATCTTTTATCTTCAATTTGTGATATATAAAACTTTGGCACATAAATGAATTATTAAAATTTTAATAGACATTTCAAAATCGGGGGGGGGGATTAAAAAACAAAAACGTGTGTCAAAAATATTATATTTGGTTTATTGGAAAGAGCATAAAATTTCACATTGACCCTGAAAATATCGTAAAAATTGAACCAATAGAAAAATTTTGATAGATTTTTAAAGTTTAGAAATTGAATAATATTTAACTCGTAAAATTCAATTGATTTCATTACGTAAAAAAAAATGGCTGCATGAAGTTGTAAACACTGTTTTTTTTTAAATAAAAAATAATGTTTCTATTATTTTTTAAATAACTTTAATAGTTTATTTTGGAAGTATATTCCATAAAGAAATGAAACAACGAACTTTTAAAAGAGAAATTACGAGTTTTTTTTTTTTAATATTTTATTCGCAGTTTTGTGTTAGGGGTGTCAAAAATTCCCTCAAAATTCTGATATACCTACCTACAGCAGTAGCAGTGCACTAATTATCAATAATTAATTTTCTACGCTATCGTTTTTCGTAATTTTTGGATATATTCATCACTGTGTCGTGATAATCAAGTAAATACCATCGGTTTTATTTGAAATTAAATATTTCGATTTTCGAACTTTGCTCTAATAATGAAGAAGCTTTCAAAAAATACAAACATAAAACCAACTTGAGTTATCTCCCTTGCAACAACATCATGAAGTCAAGAGAGTCATCAGGTGCGCCTAACATCAAACTGTAATTGTTTGGACTGCAATTGCCGAGGATTGTTATTTCAACAGTCACCGAATCGGGTTATTGTTGTTAGTCTTTGTTTATAAGAATACAAAATACTTGGTTATTTTCGTTCCACTAGATGTGACACAAGGTCGGAGGGAAAAATTGAAAAGATATCACACAAAAGTAAGGGAATAATTTCATTGCTGCAAGGGAAATAACTCTGTCTGATTTAAAAACGTTAAAGATAAAAAGAAATGAAAATAGTTGCAGAGTAATTGAAATTTTTATTAAAAAACAAAACAAAACAAAAAAACTTCGACATTGCTTTTTAATGAAAATTTAATTTTTCAACTATCGGATTTCGTAATTATAACGAAGAAGAACCGGAATTTTTATTAAAGAAAGCTGCAACGCGACGACTTTTTATCTCTCTCAGTACAATGACGAATTCTGTAAAAAAAAAAGATTTTTTTTTTTAATTATAATAATAATGATGATGACGACGACGAAAAAAATATTCAAAAACGCCAATCGTTTAAAGTATATATATATATATATATATATATATATATATATATATATATATATATATATATATATATATATATATATATTCAGTAATGTGATTGATAATTTAAAATTCAAATTAGAATTAAATTAAAAATCTGTTTCACAAGAAGGAACAACAACAAAATCAATAATTTGTACGATCGTTTTGGAAAACAATGTGTGTGTGTATATATATATATATATATATATATATATATATATATATATATATATATATATATATATATATATATATATATATATTAGCCAAAAATAAGCTCTCGGTTGAAAGTTTTGACCAAATGCGTTTTATTTAATTCAATAATACAGCAAGAATGTATCACGATATTTTGTGTTGACGGCTCAGATCGCCTGGAGTTTGCTCAAACGACGAATCGAAGTTGCTTGAATAATGAATTATCGTCATCGTCCTTGTACTTTCGTAGTTTTTGTAAATCGAATTCCAATCTCGACAATCAATTATCTTGATGAACGTTTTGTTGCAAAATGTTCTGAGTAGCACTAGGTGTGTCAGAAACTAACCTTACGATTGCGTGAAATATATTGAATAATTCGACCCCCTGTCTTTCCAAGCTTATAACTACTCGAAAAAATGTCATTCAAACCCTATTTTTTTTTTTCAATTAAAGGAGCAATGACCAAGGTTTCATTAAAAAAAAAACCCAAAAAACAACGTGGTTAAAAAAAAAGGTTTTAAACTTCGGACTTTACAGGTAAATTTCTAAAAAACACTTCTTTTTTTTAGTTTTTAATTTGAATATATTATTTATTGATCTTTTATCTTCAATTTGTGATATGTAAAACTTTGGTGAGTAAATTAATTATTTACTTTTTAATAGACATTTTAAAATGGGGGGCCGTGAATTAAAAAAATAAACGTTTGTCTAAAATATTATATTTGGTTTATTGGAAAGAGCATAAATTTCACATTGACCCTGAAAATATCGTAAAAATTGAATCAATAGAAAAGTTTTGATAGATTTTTAAAGTTTAAAAATTGAAAAATATTTAACTCGTAAAATTCAATTGATTTCATTACTGTTTTTTAAAAAATAAAGAAATAATATTTCTATTACTTTTTATGCAACTTTAATAGTTTATTTTGGAAGTATATTCCATAAAGAAAATAAAGAACCCACCGTAAAAAAAGAAATTACGAGGTGTTTTTTTTATATTTTATTCGCAGTTTCGTGTTATGGGTGTCAAAAATTGCCCCCCCCCCAATTCTGATATGCCTAGAATAGCACTAGGAGGTCCACCCTACCAGTCTTTGCCTCCCGGCTTTTGGGAGAAGCAAATTTGGTTAAACTTGCGGAGAACGCCCTGTTTTACGGTTGTTTTAAAAATTGAACGGAAATTTAAATTTAATTCCGTTTTAATCTTTCTTTTTTGCGCATGCGCCTCAAGAAAATAATTGATAAAAGAATAAAAAAATAAGTTTGAAAAAAGAACGATCATCAATATGTGCACAAGTATGTGCATCAGAATTTTTGTAGGAATTTTTGTACACCCCTAACACGAAACTGCGAATAAAATATAAAAAAAACACCTCGTAATTTCTCTTTTAAAAGTGGGCTCTTTATTTTCTTTATGGATTATATTTCCAAAATAAACTATTAATGTTGTATAAAATGTAATAGAAATATCATTTATTATTTTAAAAACAACAGTGTTTACAAAGTACTAGTAATGTTACGAGTTAAATATTTTTCAATTTTTAAACTTTAAAAATCTATCAAAATTTTTCTATTGATTCAATTTTTACGATATTTTCAGGGTCAATGTGAAATTTTATGCTCTTTCCAATAAACCGAATATAATATTTTAGACAAACGTTTTTTTTTAAATCACCCCCATTTTAAAATGTCTATTAAAAAGTAAATAATTAATTATGTACCAAAGTTTTATATATCACAAAGTGAAGATAAAAGATCAATAAATAATATATTCAAATTTAAAACAAAAAAGTGTTTTTTAGAAATTTACCTGAAAAGTCCGAAGTTAAAAACCTTTTTTTTAAAAACACTTTAAAAAAAAAAATTTTTTTAATGAAACCTTACAATCTTCTTATATTGTGCAGAAAGTTTCGTTTTATTACGAAAATTATTTCTATTTCATTCAATGCTTTTTTTTTAGATATTAAAAAAAAAAAAAATTCCCTCCATCAAGTGGAAATTAAATATATTAAATCAAAAACTCGTGTTTTTTTTTGAGAAAAGAAAAAAAAACATTTCTTGAACTGTTTTTTTTTTTAAGGCAAAATATCATAAATAAAATGTGACTAGTTTTTAGGTATGGAGGCACAAATTTCTTTACGTGCAAAGGTAGACGGCTAACGCGAACATGTGGTTGTTACTTCCTTCTGTCCACCCGTAATACAAAACAATAAAAAAAACTATTTCCGGTTTTAAATAAAAACGTAAAATGTTTACATCATGGCGGGTTTTTCAAATAGGCGTTTAAAAAATTCTTTTATTTAAAAAATAAATGGATTTTAAAATATAAATATGGATAAATTCTTAACAATGAAGAATGCAACTACACATTGATTAATAATTTTTAAAGGTAAGTGTTTTTTTTTTGGAATTTATATCGATTTTTTATAATCGACCTAAGTTAAATTTCGTTTATTTTCTTCAATTTTTTTAAAGAAAACCGGTTTAAAAAAAAAACAAAACAGATATTGCATAATTTGCTATTAAACATGTCATTTTTAAAAAAATTTGCTCCTTACTCCTTCAATTGAAAAAAAATTAGGGTTTGAATTACATTTTTCGAGTATTTATAAGCTTGGAAAGACAGGGGATCGAATTATTCAATATTTTTTTACGCATTCGTAATGTCAGTTTCTGACACACCTAGTGCACAAGTTGCAAATATAAGAATTTTGGGAACAAGAAGATTTAAGTAGGAGGTTTCTCATTGAACATGGAGTATTGCCTAAAACGGTCAAATGTCCGATGTTCCAAATTCCGAAAGCCGTTCTCAACACGAGGAGGTTGGGGTGTCTATTTCGAAAGCCATTCTTAACATGGGAAGGTTGGGGTGTTTATTCGTTGTAAACATACCTGAAAACCCTTGACACCTCAAAAGCATGTGGACCAGATCTCATCCCGGCTTTGCTATTAAAAAAAATGCTCTGTCGAGGTTGCTCCAATTCTCTCCAAACTTTACAATAAATGCCTTAGCGAATCTTGCTTTCCCGACTGCTGGAAAACCGCTTCTGTGGTACCAGTCTTCCAGAATTCTGGTGAAAGAACTGACCCACTAAATTATCGCCCCATTAGCCTCCTCCCGCTTTTCGCCAAAATATTTGAGTCCTTAGTTAATCAAGCTCTAGACCAGCACCTAACAGCTGCTAAACTCCTGACTGACAAACAATATGGATTCAGGCAAGCCCGTTCAACAGCAGATATCTTAACTGTAGTCTCTGAACGTATATACTGTTCATTGGACAAAACAGGGGAGGGTAGAGCAATAGCCCTCGATATATCTAAGGCTTTTTACAGAGTATGGCACGATGATCTTCTAAGGAAAATTAGATCATATGGTATCACTGGGAGAATACATAATGTAATTAAATCTTTCTTAAGTAAGAGAAAAATCCAAGTTGTCCTCGACGGTCGTACATCTAAACAATATGACATAAATGCGGTAGTTCCTCAGGGGTCTATCCTTGGACCTCTATTATTCCTGATATTCATAAATGACCTCCTTGATAAAATTGTTTCGGAGATGGGTATATTTGCCGATGACACCACTCTCTATAACAGATATGAGGGGAAAACAAATGCACACATATCTAAGGAAATGACAGAAACACTAGAGGATGACCTCCAATCTGTAGTTGAATGGGGGCAAAAATGGATGGTCACATTCAATGTTGCTAAGACTAAGATTGTTTTCTTCAATAACTACAAGAAACCTTTTCTACCACCAATAGCAATGGCCAAGAACACATTGCCTGAAAGTACTCCCTTTAAACTCCTCGGCCTAACGTTTACAGGGAATGTGAACTGGAATAGATACATTGAGAGCATTGCCAAGGCTGCTGCAAGGAAGGTTGGCTCCCTCTACCGTGCTAGAAAACTACTGACACCTGAAAGTATCCTGTACCTCTATAAGGCCACCATTCACCCATATATGGAGTACTGTTGTCACATCTGGGCTGGTGCATCTGCTGCTTGTCTCTTGCTCCTGGACAAGGTTCAAAAGAAAGTTGCTAACCTGATAGGTTCTGAACTGTCATCTAGGCTTCAGCCTTTGTCCCATCGACGAGATGTTGCATCACTCTGCCTGTTCTACAAATACTTTAATGGTGAATGCTCTGACGAACTGCAAACACTTGTACCACCTCGACGTAACTACCCCCGACAAGCCACTAAGTCTCACCCCTTTACAGTAGAGATCCCTAGGTGCAAGAAAGCCTTTTACTCCAATAGTTTCTTCCCCAGAACTGCAGGTCTTTGGAACTCCCTTCCGGGATTCTGCTTTCCCAACTGTACTGATATGCAGAAGTTCAAGTGTAATGTTAACAAACATCTTTCTACTCATCTCCCTTCATAATATCCCCACAAATTATGTCCCCGATAGTAGCCCCCTACTTCAAAGTGGCACTGTGCCTTGTTTGGGGTGAAAATTGAATAAAAAAATTTTTTTAAAAAAACCTAGAAAAGTCGACATTTCCAATGTGAACGATGAGTTGGACTTATATAAAAAATACCAAAAAAAGTATATCAAATTGACTTTTTTCGTTTAAAAATTAAATCATTTCGTTTGCTGTTACTTTATATATATATATATATATATATATATATATATATATATATATATATATATATATATATATAAAAGTAGATAAAACTTGCGAAGAACGCTCTGTTTTACGATTGTTTTACAAACGGAACGAAATTTTAAATTCCGTTCCATTTTTAAAACAACCGTAAAACACAGCGTTCTCTCCAAGTATTGCCGCAAATTTATCGTTGGTTTCCTGGGTCGCCCTCACCGGGGAATGCCGACGGGGCTAATAAGACTTATTTTTGCAGAGTCAGAGTGCTCTCCTCCTCTTGAAGCGCTGGCCCATTTTTCGACCTTCCGACCTTGTGTCACATCCTCTTGCGATGCAAGAGTGTTAAATACTGGTCGTCATCATAATCATGACCAGCAGCAGCAATTGGTCGTACATTAATCGCACCTAACTTAGTCGTACATACGTAAAGCCCTCTTGTTGTACCTATTTACTATGCCTTCCCACGGGACAGACTTAGACACCAGGGTCGTTTTTTAACGTGGACAAAAGGTACAAAAATAAAAGATTGTCTCAGTCGTGAAGGATTTCTCCTCCACCGAAAGAGAACAAGAAATAGAAGTGCAGCATCTGAAGAACAGATACTACACTTTGATTTTGTCCCGAAGGTTGTATTGGATTTTTAAAATGTTCAAACTGACCAAGTCGCGGCGAAAAAAGAACTTGTGGTATTTTACCAAGGGAGATAATACGTTTTTTACAAAATGGACGAAAAAGTTTTATGTGCTTTGGGGTTATCTCCCCTATATCAACAAGATGTATTTCCCAACAGCATTTTTGAGGATGATAGTTAAATGTGTAATGATTAGGCCTATGACAACAGCATATTCTTTTCCTTGTTTTGGTATATATCCATTGATATCTCATATGTTTTTATGTAGAGTGATGTGGTTCTCAATTAATTAATTGTGTCTAACTGTGTCGAATTCTCTATCTATATAAAAGTCAAGTACGTCCAAGGATGGAGTTGGAGTACTGCTGTCACATCTGGGCAGGCAGGAGCATCTAAAAACAGTCTATCCTGCCTTGACAGAGTACAAAATAGACTTCGTGGCTTGGTGGGGGATGCCCTTTTCTCTTCCCTCCAGCGTCTCTCCCACAGAAGAGCCGTTGCGAGCCTGTCTCTGTTTTATCGTTATTTCCATGGAAAGTGCTCGTCTGAGCCTCATTCTCTGGTCCCCCTCTCGCCAATCTTTCACGAAAACCACTGTCAATAATTTTCCCCACTCTTTATCCGTGCCTAAATCAAAACGTAGATTCCATGAACAAAGCTTCTTTCTTAGAACTGCACGGCTGTGGAACTCTCTGACCCTTGCCTGTTCTCCCCCCCCCCGAATTCAACTTGGATGTCTTCAAGTCCAACACAAACAAATTTCTGATGAACCGCCCCCTTAAGTAATGACACTTTATCAAATCCCCATTACTAACTATTACTACGATACTATCCCACTGATTAGTGTACACACAATAACCCTTATCCCCGAGTGGCTCCTGGGCCTTGATAAGTGGTGACCCCCCCCATGTAAAAATATATATATATATACTCGAGAGTCAAAACGATGAAAAAATATGCTGAAAGTCATAGCCCTAGTAATCATTACTTTTACCGACGTGAATTATTTTAAAGGAAACACAGTCAAGATACAGTTGGAAATTAGTAGTTAATATTAATAATGAAAATCCTTAAATGTGAAGACTAACACACATGAACTACAGACACAAATTGGAAACGCAGAAACGGCTACAGATGCACAACACGAAAAAAAAAAAACCAAACAAAAAAACAAAAACAAAACAAAAAAAAAAAACAAAAAAAAACATCACATTGAATCATGAAACAATATAATTGTAAGATACCCCCCCCCTTTTTTGTATGTGTCACCATACATTGGCATCACACCAAATAAGTGAGGAGGGTTAAGGAGAATGGAAAGACCGAGGAGAGAAAGCACTAGCCAGACCTCCGCTGGAGGAGTGCAAAGAGAACTGGGACCTTGGCGAGGCATATTGCCACCCAAAATTCCAGTGAAGACCAGTGGTCGCTGTCAACGAAAAATCAATAGTAAGTGGCCGTTGAGATAACAAAAATCCATCTTCAATGGTCATTGAAAGAGGTGGAGAGTACTAGAAATCTGAGGAGACTTTTTTGTCACTCAGATTTCAGAGAACGCCACAAGTTGTTTTCAAAGAGAAATGTTTGATGATGGCCTGTGTGACAACTCCTAGTGACTGTTACTACTACTGCTAATACTACTGCTACAACTACTACTACTACTAATTTGCTTCAACTACCCATTCGTGTTATAATAATTTATTATTTAAAGAAGTCTTGATGCCTGTGCAGTTTTACTCTGATATAAAAAAAATTAACATAAAAAGAAAAAATTAACAAAAAGGCACGAATTTTTTTAATTCGTTCGAAAAAAGACACAGTAGATAAAAAAAAAATCACGCAAATTTATTAAGTAACAAGAAAAAAACAAGAAAACAAAACAAAAAAAAAAAAAGAACAAGAAAAAAGAACACATTTTAACGGTGAAGGATCTCGTTTGCCATTTTCTATTTGCATTAAATTCAATGACCAAGCAACATTTCAATGCACAGTAATCATAATAATACCGGCTAGAACTAGTTTAGTGATCAAATTTTATTGTACGTTATACAAATAAAAGACATCGTAAGAATTGAATTTCATCGTCTTTTCTCAGCATTATTACCAAAACAATACAATGAAATGAAAAAAAAAAAAAACTAAGAAACATTTTTTTTTTCAAACAAGATTGTAGTTTCATAAACAGGACTGTAGTTTCACATAACATTTTCATAAACAAAAACGGAAAAAACGTAAAAATTAAATTTCATCGTCCTTTCTCTGCATAATTACCAAAACAAAACAAAGTAGTTAAAAATTAAAACACGCTTATTATTATTTGTTGTTATTATTATTTGTTGTTATTATTATTTGATGTTATTATTATTTGCTGTTATTATTATTTGCTGTTATCAGCTGTCGAGCTTTTTTTTTTTTTTTTTTTTTTGATAGCTAGGTTGTAAAAATTTGCGTTCCGTTCTATTTTTTACATCTGTTCGCGGCCGCCACCTTACGTACGACTTTAGTCAAGATTACCTTTGTTTGCTAAACATTGTCTATCAAAAAAAAAAAAAAAAAAAAATGTTGTAATAAAATCGCCTCCACCACTGCATAAAATATGTTTGCCATGAAATATTAAATGAATCCAAAACAATTTTTTTTTTGTATGGTTTCCATTTATTTTGCTACTTTTCTGTTTCGTATCGTTGTTAAGATTTAATCATTAGCAACGCTCGGCATAATCCGGCGGTTGACGTTATATTCCTGACAATACCGGGCGGACGCTTAGATATATCCGGTTCAAAATCTCAGTATTTGTGGTCTGGTAAACCAACACAAAACCTACCTTTAGAAAGTTATTTCTAAGGGTAGTCGGTGTGCAGAAAACGAATATCGCATTTAAATTTGAGGCCGGCAACTTTTCCCCATATTTCATGTAGTAATGTAACGCAGCGGCCATCTTGTATCTTGTTACACGAAAGAAATTCTTAGCGTGGAGGGTGGTGGTGATTTGTATCTTTATCTAAACTTTTGCTGTGATGATTAAATCGACAGTTTTTGTTTTAATTTAAATTTTACTACCATGCATGCTTCACTTGTTTTTGGTTATTTTTAATTAAAAAAATGATTAACCCTTCATTATGGCATTTCTGTTTTGAACAAATATGGCCGCCGCATTACATTGCTACATGAAACAAGTATCTTTTAAGTATCGTGAAAACTAATTGACGGCCCCAATTTTAAATGTGATATTCGTTTTCAGCACACTCGAAAACCATTAAAAACAGTTTTTTTAAATGTAGGTTTTGTGTTGGTCTACCAGGCCACAATTACCAAAATTTTGCACAAACAATTTATGTCGGTAATTGTAACGTTTATTTGATATTTTCCTTGTTTTCCTCGTCTTTTTTTCCCCTTTTTTTATAAATAAGGAAATTTTGCTGATTTTTTTTACTGTTTTTCTTTCTTGTTTCTTTATAGCGCCATTGATTGTGAGTTCTTTACGATTGGCGAACAAAAATATTTAGTTTTGTCAAATGCCCAGAATACAGCAGATCCCAGGGAACACGACAGCGTGATCTATCGATGGCAAGGCGTTGACCAATTCGTTGCAGTACATCGGATGAAGTTGTTACCAACGGCCGATTTTGAGGCTTTCAATATCGGACCGGATATCTACTTAATTTATGCGAATCCCAAATCGGATATTTCTCAAGTATTAAAGGCCAAGTTTATATGAAATTCAAATTCTTGCCTTCTTTTTTTCAATTCCTTCTCTTACGAAAACGCAGCAAAAAAAAAAAAGAAAAAAAGAAAAAGAAAAAAAAAAAGCGGCAAACAAAACAGAAATTTTATGTTTCGAAATTTTTTAGATGAGGATTGATAATTTGGATTATTTGGATTATTAGTCTCATCTTGGATGTTATTTATTTATTTATTTATTTACTAGCAGTTTAGTGCGGCTTTGCTCGGGCTCTTCATAACTTTATGTGCATAAGTATATATATATATATATATATATATATATATATATATATATATATATATATATATATATATATATATATATATATATATTTTTTTTTTTTTGATTCATCCAGCCTTGACAGACGTGTTTCAAATATTATCTCTAGTACTTTTCTTTTAATGACTTGGAATTCATTCCATTTGTGCTTTTTTCCAAGGAACTCTGCCTTTTGGATGATTTTGGACCATTTACCCAGTGGATTGAAATTTTAAATTCGACCATTTTGGATTTTACCATTTTTGGATTTTTACCCTTCACCGGACTATCCATTCATGTGAAATCTTTTTTTTATTTTTCTTTTGCCTCCTGTTCCCCTTACCTCACCCTTTTTTTAACCAAGTAAGATCTTTGACTTACTTGTAGTTTCATTAAATACTTTTATATGCAAAATCCGATCCTGCATTTTGCTAATTCCTGCCCTCTGATGAGAAGGAAAGTATTTCTTCGAAACTCTGCGGATTAAGGACTATCCACTTATCTTGTGCTTCCTTTTTTACAATTAAATATGTTTTTAACTTTTTTTCAAGATGTCTTTTAACATATTTTATTAATCATTTGTTCATATATATATATATATATATATATATATATATATGAAGAATTTTTGACTCATGTCCAGGTAACCTACATCTAAAATCTTTAGTGTCTGGACCCAAAATTGGCAGAGGAGTTTGGTAGAGTCTGCACAGGTCAATTCTTTCAACTTTGCCCTTTTGTCAGCCAAATTTTCGCCCAAAAACTAATTAAAAATCTTGCTGCATGTCTGAATAGCCTTTATGTAAAATTTCAAATGTTTAGACCCAAAATTGGCTGAATAGTTTGCTAGAGACCGCAAAGATAAACTCATTTGAACTTTGACCCCATGGCAGCCAGATTTTTGGCCAAAAACCGATTAAAAATCTTGCCCTATGTCTGAATACACTTTATGTAAAATATCAAATGTTTACACCAAAAATTGGCTGAGTAATTTGGTAGAGACAACAGAGGTAAAAAAATTTTAAACTTTGACCCAAATTTTGACCCCTTAGCATTTATTGTTATGAGCTCAAATTAATTAAAATTAAAAAGTTTGATCCATGTCCAAGTAACCTACATCTAAAATTTGAAGTGTTTAAATCCAAAATTGGCGGAGGTGTTTGGTAGAGTTTTCAAAAGTCAAATCGTTGAACTTTGACCCCTTTACAACACAAATATCTGGCTGAAAACCGATTAAAAAGATTTTCCCAAATCTCAATACCCCTTATTTCAAATCTGGAGTCTGCAGACTGAAAATTGACAGAGTAGTTTGGTAGG